>NW_016812252.1:937797-978866 GCF_001698545.2 Rhinopithecus bieti | reverse complement strand
TTATATACACCAAGAAATGGGCTAAAATATCTTTATTAGATCTGTAAATCTAAAATTTGTGACTTAGTTGGATTTTCAAGAACATTCTTTCTGGAAATGAATGAAATGTTTGGAATAATTAAATATTTATGGAACAGTAGAACTTGAAAAGATTAGGATTGTGATAAGAATCAGGGATTGTTGCTGTGCTCTTTCCTATGATTAAAGTGCTAGCATAGGGTTTGGTGAACTACAACCTATGGGTACTATTACCTACATTATAATTCTGTACCTTGCAAGATAAAATTTTTTTTTGCATTTTTTGATGGTTGGAGGAATTAAAAGAAGAATATTTTCTGACATATGAAAAGGAAATTAAATTCAAGTTTATGTCCGTAAAGTTACATTGCCGTACAACCTTGTTGGTTTATGTGTTGACTTTTGACTGTTTTGCACTACCAAGGCAAGTTGAGTAGTTGTGACAGAATTGTATGTCCCACAAAGTCTAAAATATTTACTGCTTAGCCCTTACAGAAAAAGTTTGCCCACCCTGTACTAATACTGCATAGCTAACTAGAAACTCTTTTTTTCTTAGATGGAGTCTCGCACTGTCGCCCAGGCTGGAGTGCAATGGCACAATCTCAGCTCACTGCAACCTCCGCCTCCCGGGTTCAAGCGATTCTCCTGCCTCAGCCTCCCAAGTAGCTGAGATTACAGGCACCCAGCACCACGCCCGGCTAATTTTTTGTATTTTTAGTAGAGATGGAGTTTCACTATGTTGGCCAGGATGGTCTCGAACTCCTGACCTCATGATCTACCCGCCTCGGCCTCCCAAAGTGCTGGGATTACAGGCGTGAGCCACCGCCCCAGCCTAAATAGAAACTCTCATAAACCAGTTTGGTGAAATACCAAACTTCCCATATACCTGTGTGTACTAGCGTATAGAAAGAAACAGAGCCCTGATCAGAAGAGGGAGAAGCCAGTTGTCTGACTTTCTGAAGAAAGGCATTATCAATTGTTGGCAGTAGACATTGTCACTGGATACTTTCCTACATACTGATTCCTTTGTTTGAATGATTTTGGCATGTGACAGCCCCTAGAAAAATTTGATTAAAACTGTGGCTTTGGGTTATGATTGGAAATCTTACTGGGTTCTGTGCATTGGTTAGCAAGGGTGTCTGAATAAGATTTTTCACTATGCTCGAGAGAAAAAAAATCTAGTTCACTTATTAAGCAAATGTCTATTAAACCTTTGCTAAATATAAAGTGTTAGGTGGTATGGGGCATGCAAAAATCATATAACTCAGATATTTAAGTCAACAGAATCTGTTTGGGAAACCATATACAACAGAAATATAACTACTACCACTACTACCATTTGTTGAGCACTCACTATGTGCTGGACCCTGTGCTAAGCGTTAGCACATTCTCTCCCTTAACCCTCATACCACCCTATGGTACTACAATTTAATGTAGTTAGGGAGATGAGACACTAAATTGCTATGTAGTAATTCCAGAGCCTCATGTGTATAAAAAGTCTGCCAACACTGAAAGCCATTTTTGCCATGAACAGTGCACCCAGATATGATTAAGGTATGACTGTAATTGAAATAACCTATTATTAATGAGTCTGGAAAAGTATCTCTCTTATAAAGAAGTTTATTTGGAAGATTTCTCACCTTCTAAAATACTAAAATCATTTCTTCAGAAGTTTTGACCCATAGAAAATGAGGGACCTCCATATCTGTGTTCCTTCTGCATTAATTTTAAATGTTTTTCTAAGGACACTGTCTAAATATGATTTTGTTTTATTCTAGAGAGAATTATCCAGAATTATATATCAAGGTACTATATTTGCATTTTATTCTGTAGACAGCTTCTTTATCGGAATAGAATTAAACTTCAGGCAACATTTTGAAATCCTTGAATCTGTTAATAGGTTACTCCTTTGGCAATGGTGGTCACTGGAATGTAAGCCAAGTAAAAGCAGTACCCGGCATATTATACTTTATCTATTGAGTAATTTGTGTATGTCTGGACCTGAGATTTAGGCAGCTATCCTGTAGGGTAATAAAAACTATGAGGGTACATGACTGTGTATATAGAGGAATAGGGACTGAACAGGCATTGTGCTGTGCAATTCCTGGGCAGTGAATCGTTCATGTCCCCAGGATGGCAAACAGGAGGAGATAGATGGAAGTCTCATTTATTTACATCATAATTTATAATGGTTTTATTTATGTGTTAAAAGAGTGTAATTCAGTGGTGTTTAGGCTGTATTCTGCCATTAAGCTAATGATTATGAAATTGAACTCATAGAGAAATATTTTTTGACAGAAATATTGATCTGTTTTTCTACAGTATAAGTATTTCTGATGTAATATGTTTATACCTTTGGTTTTGGGGAAAGGAAAAGTCGACTCAAGAGAAAACTCCCACTTTTCCACAAAGTGTAGGGAAGTTTAGAATTTTCTTCTAATATTTCTTCTGGACATTTATCATAAATGACTTTCCCAGCTAGTAAGAAAATAAAAAGATGTAAATGACAAAATATCATGAGGCTTAAAAGCAAAAATGAAATATAGAAACTTAGGAATGGACCCACAATATATACCACTCTTCTTTATCTTCTACCCCTAAAGTGAAGTGATACAGTTCCCAGCTCCCAGGCAGGCAGGCAGGCCTACAGGAGAGGCTAGATGCGGATTGAATTCAGTACCTTCAAGAGAAAGGAACAAAAAGAGGCCCTACAGACCATCTCTTAGACGGTGGATTTTTTAGGTCTCCAGCTGAGAAAAGATAGACTATTTCCTCCCACCCCGTGCCTCCCAAACATTGTTCTGTTGACTCAAGATCATGGATTTAGAGAAATTTGGTATGAATGTGGGAGTGGATAGCAATGAAAGAGTGAGAGGAGGGAAGAAATACTTTGTCAAGTGTTTACTGAGACCCCAGAATATGATATATTCATCAGTGATCTGTTCTAAGGGAAGCTGAACAGCTTTTTCTCATTTAGAAAAAAACAAAGGCCGGGTGCGGTGGCTCAAGCCTATAATCCCAGCACTTTGGGAAGCTGAGGTGGGTAGATCCCTTGAGGTCAGGAGTTCAAGACCAGCCTGGACAACATGGTAAAACCCCATCTCTACTAAAAATGCAAAAAGTAGCCGGGCGTGGTGGCATGTGCTTATAATCTCAGCTACTCAGGAGGCAGAGGTGGGAGAATCGCTCGAACCCGGGAAGCAGAGGTTTCAGTGAGCCTAGATCTCACCTGGGCGATAGAGTGAGACTCCATCTCAAAAAAAAGGGAAGAAAGAACAAAACAAAACTGCCTTTTACTTTAAAATTATTTGCTAGAGGAAAATGTCTGAACATCTTACATTGGAGCAGTGGCACAGATATTACATAACGGTATGGATGGGAAACCCTGCAGTTTTTATTCACAACAGATGAATGGAACTTGTGGCTAAGGACAGTAGAATGTTAGTTCCCTTTGGTTACTGTCTGCTAAAGCTAGGTCCTGATTCTAAAGTGGAGGTCAGATGAGTTGAAATGTCAGTGGAACTCTGTGGTTTCTTCCTGGTTTTTCTTGGCTTTTCTTTTCACTGGCTGGCATCCTCTCTGATCTTTGCCATTTGTACCCCCAACCAAAGCTGAATCATTGATTTGTCATTTTCTCTCTAGGAGGTCCTGTGAAGTATGTCTTTTTTTCCTTCTTGTTCAGTTTATTAATGATCTCCTCTCTTGCCAAGTATAGTACACTAATGTTTATTGGCCTAAGATGTCAATATATAGTCTGTGGTTTCTACAGCAGTGATAACTTTTATAGTTCTTTTCTCTTTCCCTGTTTTCAAAGTCAGATCTCAATTTAGTTATTAAGGCTAAGCAAAAAATCTCATCCTTACAACATAGTGAATAGAAAGGCCCTCATACTGGAAAACTGAACCTAGAAACTTTCACAAAAGCCTATTTGGAATTAAGTTGTATTTGCCTGGCTATTGTGCACATTCACATAAGTGATTGATGTTAAGAGAGAGCCCACTTTGCCACCCACTGCCTTGACACCCCTACAACCCACCCACTTTGAATTGTCTGAGAAGTTTGCTGACACCACCAAGAATCTACCCGGTTTCAATTTCCACATATTTTGCTTGACCTGATGTCAACACAGTTGAAGCTAAAGGCCAAGCTAAAGGTTTTCTAGTATCTGAAGAATGTTTCATCATGGATAAAGCTGGAAGAATAGTTTGTCTTGTTTTTTCAAATACCATATCTCTGACTCTTTTAGTTCTTCATGTGCTCAGAGGAAAAGATGGTTTATGTCCTGGCTACAATTAAATTTTGGATCTGCTAGAGCTCATGGAGGGCCGGGAAGTTCCCTTGTAGCCAAAGGCCGATTTTCAAATTGTTGGAGTTGCTATATATACCATAAACCACCACCTTAGTATTATCTGGATTCTGCATTTTCCCCATGATCCTCTGGACTGAGTGCCCCTCTTTCCCACTGGTCATGAAAGTCTTGTCGCAATTACAGGGGGCTCAGATCCTGTTCTAATAGATCCTTATCCACTCCTGCAAGAGCAGCAATGCAAGAGACAGTTTGGCAGAAGTGTGTCATAAAAACTAAAGACACCAGCAGGGAGGTATACAATACCAGTCCATTGACCTAAAACAGTCAGTTGAGCATGCAACATTTTTTGTGTACCTTAGTTCTGTAATTTACAGCTCAGGCCCCTAGAAAAGCCTAGAAAGAAAGATGGCCTCCTTCACTCTGAGGATTCAGTCTACTACAAGGACCCCTTCTGGCTGGGCACAGTGTCTGTGTTACAGAGGGCACTGTCTCTTTTTCTTTTTTAGCAGATCCAACCAGCTATGCCACAGGGCATATTTGCTGAGCTATGGCCAAGGAGTCTCCAACAGGCACCATGAGGGAGAACAACTTTCACCTTTACTTGGCATTGCTCTTACATCCTGGAAGGACCTAAGATGCCTTTGCAGGGTGCTAGGACTTGGCACCCTCCATCATATCAAGGCTGTGGAGCACGATACTGGGGTCGTTAAAAGGCACCATGGAGAGCTTGTTTTATTGCTCTTGGCTTTCCAACCCCATGGTTGAAAAGCTGTCTGGTGCACTGTTAAACTTTATATGGGTCAGAGGGCTGTGGCAGGGCAGCAGCCACTACCAGCTCCTTCCCTGCTGACCTGAAAATTTTTTCTCTGGACTGGATTCCAAACCTTTTCCTGTCTTGTGATCACATTTTTGTCCTCATTTTTGTCATTGTATTCACTATAATGCCCTTTGTGTCCATACACAGATGGTCTGCATGCCCTCAAGCTTGCAAAACCTCAAGCTTGCAAAAAAAAGGTTATTGTCCATACCCTTTTGGAATTCAAAGTTTACATTCTAATTTTGTATTGTTTTTCAGTCTCACTCCCAGACTGATATCTTGATGGAGAAGGTGGACCAGAGATTCAAGCCTGCTTTCTAGAACCGTAGCAAGGTTACTGAATTCTCTCCACTGCAAGTTCAGTTACAGATTCAGGCCTTCTTCTACAGACATTCTGATAGACTATGATCTAAGAAGGGTCAACTTGTGGCTGAAGGGAAGACACCTCCAGATAGTTTTATGTCCTGACTTGGAAAGCATTTACCAGCCACCTTATAGCTATACTCTGTCTCCAAAGTATCAGGGACCATATACCCCTAGAAACTTTAAAAGAAAGGATAAAACTACACTCTTAATGTTACAGTGGTTGAGCCCTAATGTTTTTCCACTGTCCTAGATCGTAAAATTCCTGTTCTTGAGAAAGGATGTCTTCCTACCTTCCCTTTGTAGATGCTTGTTTCCGTGTGTGGTGCCATGGTCCCCGTCTTTCCCAAGGTGTTCTTTCTACCATGAAACCAAGCACCATAGCACTAAAACACTTAATTGTGCTTGCTTATTCAATACTGTGAGTTTGGTAGAAGCAAAGGCTTTCTCTTCCTCACTATTTTGTCTTTGAGTTTCAAAATCATATCTGGTACTCTCTGGGCACTCAGATATTTGCTGAATACATAATTATAGAAATGCAAGTAGGAGCTGTGCCGTTTGCCTTTTCTTGCCTTCTCCTTTAGCACTCTGACTAGACCTGAACCATTCTGCAGCCTCTCCTCACCCGCCTTCTTCCCATGTTCCTTCTAAACAACATGGTAGTTTTGCCCAGACTGACTAACATGATCCTTGTTCACCTGCTGATTACAAAAGATTGGAAATAAAATAATCATTACTGTATCTCATTTTACTGAAGGCCCAGAGAGATAAAGTAAATTGCCTAAGATTATACAGCCAATCCACTCCATAACATTCCATTTCCCCTGCTTCACCCACTAGGCTGGCTGTCTACTCATTTTATTTCTGATCATCACCCTTTCCACAGGTCCTTTCATATCAGCCTTCAAACTTTGGGAAGAGGCTACAGTCTGGACTTTAGCCCATATTAAGCTTGTAGATTTTTCTGTCCCATCTCTTGTGTGGAATTAGGCTTTTTCTTGGCACTTAGCAGTTTGGCTCTACTGAGATAATACTTTATTAAATACCTACGATTGCTACACCATTCTGGTTCTTTGGTAGATTTACATCTTTGGTTGAATGTAGCCAGGAAACCTTATCTAGAAACCTCTTTCAAGTCTTGGCCACACCCGGAGCCATTGCTAATAGTATTTCTCAGTTCTTTCTGGGGAGTGACCATGTGTTCAGTCCATCCGTACTTCTACCACCACCACATTATCTGATCCACCAGGTAGTTGTTTCTCCCAAGTTATCACTTCTCATTCTTTTTTTTTTTTTTTTTTCTTTTTTTTGAGACGGAGCCTGGCTCTGTCGCCCGGGCTGGAGTCCAGTGGCCGGATCTCAGCTCACTGCAAGCTCTGCCTCCCGGGTTCACGCCATTCTCCTGCCTCAGCCTCCGGAGTAGCTGGGACTACAGGCGCCCGCCACCTCGCCCGGCTAGTTTTTTGTATGTTTTAGTAGAGACGGGGTTTCACTGTGTTAGCCAGGATGGTCTCGATCTCCTGACCTCGTGATCCGCCCGTCTCGGCCTCCCAAAGTGCTGGGATTACAGGCTTGAGCCACCGCGCCTGGCCCACTTCTCATTCTTAAGTAAAAATAATTTCTCAAGGCAGAAGGATCTTTCAGGCATAAGCATCTAGTCCTCCACTGCCTGAAACTTTTGCCCTAGGCTTTTGTTTCCTTCCCATACTGAAGGTACTGATTTAGCCTTGTCTGTTTCAAGAACAGTGACTAGTGCACGATTGAAGTAACCCAGCCAGTCTTTGTTGGTTGCTGTAGCACAGAGGATTAGGTAATTTGGAAAACACACTACTGTGACCGCCAAGGAAATAGTAGTAAGGTCCCAACTAGTTTAATGGAGTGCGAAAGGAATGAATATAAGGTATAGTGCTAAGTAATTTGTTTTGGTTTTGTGTGGTAAGGTAGGAAGAGTTGGGGTCAAAATTAGCACAAATGTAGGGCCTGGGTGGCTAGGAGAATGTTAAAATACCATTTGCAAAAACAGAAAGACACAGGGAGCAAGCAGGTTTAGCCAAGGCTAGCAGGTGGGAGGACAAATTCAGTATGAGACATAATAGATCGGAAGTTCCACTGAACATCCATGTCATATTTATTAGGCAATCAGAAGTATGGGGCTAGAGGTCAGGAAAGAACTCTAGAACAGAACTTTAGAAAATTTCCCATACTGAGTTGGTTTTGAAGTCACAGCATTGTTATATATATGTGGAGTAAGAGATGGAGATGGACAGAGCCTTTATTGGATATATGCCCATTTAAAGATGGGAAGTGGGGAGAGGACTAGCTTCAGGAGGTTCAAGTTTGGGCATTTATGTCTTTTAAACAGGATTGAAAATGAGAGGTAGGGCAGAGTAAAGATGTGAGAATGTTATAGAATGGTAATTTTTGGATCAAGGTAGAAGGGCTTTGAGCTTGAAGTACCCAACCTTGACAATAGTAAAGAAAACAGCAAAAGCATGGAGACCTTTCATCAAAAGTGGGAAGTTGCAATGTGTGTCCCCAAAATAAAACAAGGTCCCTACGAAGATGAGGTGGGCACAGAGTGGCTGCGAGCATGAGGGAGGCAGGAAGAATTTTAAGTAAGAGGTGTCTACTATAGGGAATATGGGCATCTCCAGGGGGTTACAAGGCTGGTCACCAGCAGTGAGGGTGCTGCTGAGGTGGAATAGCTTACACGGAAAGAACAGCCATGTTTGGTGGTTTTTCTAGAGCAACATCAGCAGTTGGGATCTGGAGCAGGAGTAATGAGTGGTGGGAGGACAGTGAAAAAGGGAATCTGTCTTCTAAGTGGAGTGTCTGAGCAGGACATCCATGCCAGGAGGGAAAGGTATAAAAGAGTCACAAAGAGTAGGTAGACTGAGAAAGGGAGGAGTTTAGGGTGAGGTGACAATGACGACAGAGTGGTTGTGCATATCAGTAAGAATGGAATTAAGTTTGGTCTGGAGTGAGGAGTAGATCAATATGTAAATGTTTTGGAAACTAAAATACCAGATAAAAATTACCATTCCTAACCTACAGCCAAAATGTGGTTCCCTGTTCTTAATAGATGGTATTTTCCCTGATCATTTTTAATTTCAACAATATTTTCTTCCCTTCCTGTCTGGGCTGAAACATCCTGAGGTTTCCTACTGTCTCATATTCTAAGGTCAGCCTTCTGAATCCTTTCATTTTAGTCTAGGTCAGTGATCTTCAACCTTGGCTGTGTACTGGACTCACCTGAGGAGATTAAAAAAAAAAAAAAAAAAAATTTTTAGGTGCCCAGCCCTGACCCTGGAGAATCTAATTTAATTGGTCTGCTGTATGTCCTGGACATAAGGATTAAAAAAAAAAAAATTCTCCCCAGGTAATTCTTCTGCAAGGCCAACCACAGTTAAGATCTATTGGTCTAGGTATTCTCCCAGGTAAGAGTAATGACTCCCATTAATGAGTTGTCCATATTGGGAACTACCTGGTGAGTACAAGAGGACTGCTTTAACCAGGGCTGTATTACAAGTGTGGCTGAGCATATGGACTCGAGTCACATTCCTGGGTACGTATCTCAGCTCTGTGATTACAGGAAAGCTCTGTGTTATCTAGAGTAATGCCTACAGAAGAGTGAGGGTTAAATTGGGTAATATAACATGCTTAGCACAATGCTTGGCACATAGAAGAACTCAACAAATGTGTTTGTTAGTATTTGTGTTGTGATGTCATGAGTACTTTATCCTAATATGAACAAGGTTGTTTTTCAGTAGGCCCACACAAGTCAAATTCAGTTTCCTTCACACACTATTTATTTTGTATCTAGACATTGTTTGATGAAGGAAAATTGCAGGTTATTCTTAATTTTAAGTTGAAACAATAAAGCTTCATGATTATAGTGATTATATGTAGCAGCACTTAGTGCTATAGTAAAAGATGGCAAGGGTTACTTTTCTAAAAGTTGCAGTCGGTTGGTAAGAAAGTAGCCACAAGGTGGCTCTGTCAGAAGCCCGGATTTCATTTCATGAGGGCTGAGCATGGACTGTGATTTCTTTAGAACCTCACTCTGGAAGGAACCTGCCCAATGAGAGTTCATTTACTTCTTTTCCTTTTTCTCAAGATTGTTTATACAACACCTCTGCGGTACTTACACCATTTAATTTTTGTTTTAAATGTCTTTAAAAATAAACAAACATAACCTGCCCCTTACACCTGTCATTCAGCCTGGCAGGTCCTTAGTGGGCTAGACCTACCTTTCTGATGAGCTGCCTGCCCCCACCGCAAGATGATTGTTTGAGAGGTAAAAACTCTTGCCAAAAACAGCATTAAACTTTTAATGGATGTTAACATACTTGCGTTTACAAGCAGCGAAGTTTGTCACCTTCATGTTGTTATTTATGCAGCATTAACCTTTTTCTCCAGATCATTGAGACTGAAAATATGATGGACCGAATTGTGACTGGCTTGTCTGAGTCTAGTGTCAAGGTGCGGTTAGCTGCCGTCAGGTATGAGCTTTAAATGGTCTGAATAAAAACCTTTTGCCATGTATTTAACCTGTTTCCTTTCTGGTCCTTCACTGAGTAAACGCAGACTACAAATGTTCCTCAAAAATCTGCTCTGGTGAATTCATAGAGTGTATACTATTGTCTAACAGAGAACCTAGCCTCCAAACCCCATGAAGTGGTCTGATGTAGTTCACTTAACAATGTAGATATGCTTGAAGTGTATATTAGTCATTGTAAAATGCCAGCCAGTTTGTTTGAAAAGTAGAAGTTTTAGTTTCTTTTAAAGCTAATTTTGATTATTCTTTGTAGATGTTTGCACAGTTTATCCAGATCTGTGCAGCAGCTTCGAACCAGTTTCCAGGATCACGCTGTGTGGAAACCTTTAATGAAGGTAAGAAGAAAGGGTCAGCCAGTAACAACCGTACTCACAGACCCTAGAGTGAGCCAAGCTAGCTAACACTACACCCTGGTCTAGGAGTATGTCTGATTTTTGTGTAGAGCATTTTGAACACTTATCTCCTCAAATCTGATGTTCTAAGCATCTACAAATGCTTCATGTGTCAGGGGGAACTACAGGCCTGATTTTTTTTTTTTTTTTTTTTTGAGATGTAGTCTAGCTCTGTCACCCAGGCTGGAGTGCAGTGGCACGATCTTGGCTCACTGCAACCTCCACCTCCCTGGTTCAAGCGATTCTCCTGCCCCAGCCTCTCGAGTAGCTGGGACTACAGGCACGCACCACCACGCTGGGCTAATTTTTGTATTTTTAGTAGAGACGGGGTTTCATCATACTGGTCTGGCCGGTCCTGAGCTCCTGACCACGTGATCTGCCCGCCTCCGCCTCCCAAAGTGCAGGGATTACAGGCATGAACCACTGTGCCCAAGGAGGTCTGATTTTCTTTTATTAACTAAGCTTTAGTTACTCATCTGATCTCCCTATTTGTTTTTTTTTTTTTGAGACGGAGTCTCGCTCTGTTGCCCAGGCTGGAGTGCAGTGGCCGGATCTCAGCTCACTGCAAGCTCCGCCTCCCGGGTTCACGCCATTCTCCTGCCTCAGCCTCCGGAGTAGCTGGGACTACAGGCGCCCGCCACCTCGCCCGGCTAATTTTTTGTATTTTAGTAGAGACGGGGTTTCACTGTGTTAGCCAGGATGGTCTCGATCTCCTGACCTCGTGATCCTCCCGTCTCGGCCTCCCAAAGTGCTGGGATTACAGGCTTGAGCCACCGCGCCTGGCCTATTTGTTTAATATTACACCTTAACCTTATATTCAGAATTATCCTTGTAATTTTTGGTTCTGAAAAACAAAGGAATCTGCCATTTACAGAGATGAAGTGTTCCTAGTCTTTCGGCAATCCCTGGATTTTTTGTTTTTGTTTTTGTTTTTTAAATAGACACGGGGTCTCACTGTGTCACATAGGCTAGCAGTGGCTCAATCATGACTCACTGCAGTCTTGTGCCCCCCAGCCCAAGTGATTCTCCCACCTTGGCCTCCCAAGTAACTGGGACTACAGGCATATGCCACTATGCCTGGCTAATTTTTCTGATTTTTTTGAGACAAGGTCTCACTAGTTGCCTAGGCTGGTCTTGAACTCCTGAGCTCAAGTGATCCTGCCTTGGCCTCCCAAAATGTTGGCTAGGATTACAGGTATGAACCACCATGCCTGGCCCCTGGATATTTTTTAACATAACATTTTTGGTGTTAGGTCTTCTCTTCAGGACCCTTTTGTCCCCCCCCAAAAAAGGTTCAGGGCAAATGAATCTGAATCAAGACTTACAGCATGCATCAAGTGGCTGCTAATAATGTTATCTCCCTGATATATTACAAAACCATAGGTCTACTTAGTCTTTGGTCTATCATTTTTTTTCTTAAGTGATCATATACCTTGCATTTAGTCAACTTAATTTTTTAGAGTTTTGTTTTGTTTTTGCATACCTACTATATACTAAGCAAAGCTTTCAAGTACAGTGAGCTACCAAAAACATTTTACCACAGTTCTCTTACTCTTGGCTTAAAGCTTTAGGTTCAGGGGGCAGTGGCATCAATGTGGCAGAAATAGGCAAGAGACCATTCAGGCAGAAAGAATATAAAGTGGGCTTTGAAAGCAAGAGGAAAACAGGAGGATTTTCTGGGGTGCAGAATAGCATGAGGAGAAACATTGTGTATGGTATGTGTAGGGAACAGCAAGTATACCTTTATGACTCTAGTGGAGGAGTGGGATATAATGAGATATACCAGTGGACAGGAAAGGACGAAGTGGAAGAGTTAGACCAATGCCAGTGGCCTTGGGAATTGACATGCTGAGTGGTTCTTCCATTGGGGAGGTTCATCTAATGACAGAGTATATGATTTACATGTTAAGGTTGTGGAATAAAGCAGTAGGAGTGGCTTAGGGAAGACCATATGAACCCTGGAGATACTTCAGTGGAAGGAATGATAGATTGGGTGTATGATTCACTACTCAGGAACTGTCAGGGAGACACCAAGAGTTTTCTAGTCTAAACAAGTGTCACAATATAGTCTTATGAGGCCTAGCAGAACAGTACATTTCTTTAACTTCTTTTCAGTGGGCCTGCCGAAGCAGCATGTAACATTGAACTTGACCCATTTTCATCCGTTGGCACATCTTCCTGACTTTCACTCTTTTTTACCCTATTAGACATATGTCATCTCTTCTGCATACTCCTCATTCTCTAATATCCTTTTGCTTCCTGAACCTCATTAAGAGCCCCAAATCTCAGAATGGTTATTTACCTACACCCTACTCTCCAGCTACAATATCAGTGCCTTTCTGTGCTTGGGACACACTTGCTTATGGAGTGTGTCAGCTCCTACCAGCAACAGTTTATTTCAGGTCCACCATCCCTTATCCAAAACCACTGGGGCCAGATTTGACATTTCTGGATTTTGTAAGGCTGTACTCAGTTAAGTGGTATTTTCTTTTACTATTCCTACTCTTTATTATTCTTAGATTGCACCTTTTTCATAGCAGCTTGATCTTGATTTATTGATTATCCATTCAGGAATTTTTAAGTGCTCTTCTGCTTCCCCAAATAACTACCTTTTCATCCAGAGCCATTTTCCCTGCTCGCTCAGCTCTGTAGCCCTCTGTCATACAAATCAGAAATGGAGTAACATGGTTTCTCTTTAGTTCTTTCTGTGAAAAGGTCTGATGAGCATTCTAGAAGGGTTTATATACTTGGGTACATGTGGATATAATTGCTCTCAAATTACAATATTGCTGTATGTTTAAATTATAATATTAAAAGCTTGGGGGTAAATAAATGATTTACTTCAGATACTTTTTGGTCTGTAGTCCAGAGGCTGTTTGCATAGTTGTTGATTTTCCCATTTGCCTTTCCATGTTTTAACAGTTGGTTAACAAACTGCAAGAAGGTAGACATTTGGTTTTAATTTAAAAAATTATTTGTGACTATGTTTTGTTCCTATTTTGGTGAAATTGTTTTGTCAGTGTTAGATGTCAACTTCTGAATTTCACAGGTCATACCTTACACTGCACTAGGTAAGTGGTTTTTAAGTTTATAGAATCTCTTCTGCTTTAGTTTATCATTAGATGTTATCTAATTTGAATGTTATCTAATAAAACTTGATAAAAACAAATTTCTATAAACAGTAACATTTAAAAAATGAATTATATCAACCAAAGGAACTTTTTAAAGACTTGATAGGCATTGACTTATTTCACCAGTGTTTCTAAGTAGTATAGTTTTGGAAAATGATTATTTCTCTTAATCTAAAAACAATTATCGAGCACCCATTTTGTGCAGTGCCACTGGGTTGCTACGGGCCAGTATAAATTAGACCATAGATACATAGATTATTTCTTCAGGAAGCTTAACTCTATTATAAGATCGGGAGATTGGCATAACCGCACAAATAATTTGAATAGGTTGATGGTCATGAGGATCCTAAGGGAGGTCACAAACCATGGCAATGGGACCCCAGAGGAGGATAGAATGACTTCTGATTGAAAGGACTGGGATGACTTTAAAGCTTGGGTAGGGGTGTACCTGAGAGATATGGGAAGGGCAAGGCAAGAAAAGGGTGAAGGGGGCCTTAAGGAAGTTGTGACAGACACAGAGCTCAGCATGCATAGTATATGAGATTTGATTTGATCTTTATCAATGAGCAGTCCATAGGAGAGTTAAAACACAGTATCTTAGGAGAGCTGCTTCTACTTTATAATTCACGCTTTTTCTTAACTTGAGAATTTCAGACTTGGTTTAGCCATGGAAAGCAGATAATATATTTAACTGTTTGAAATTTTTTGTGATTACCCATTTCTGGTTTGTGTAACTAGAGCCCCTAATACTCCTTTTGAGATCCTAAGCCTGAGCCTGATCTGATCCCAGATGCAGAGGATTTAGTTGAAGTGATTATTGCATATAAATGGTGGTATTTATGAAGCCTTGTCTCTTAGAATCTAGAAAGAACAGGTTCTAGAAATAGCTAATAGCAACAAACATTTATCATCATGCTGTATTGCCTTCTAGTTCAGTGAAAGTTCATGGAAGTTAGTTTACTGTATACCTATTATGTGCCTGATAGCATCAGCAATTATGGTACTAAATTACCATTTTCAAAGCCTTACTTATATAGCCATTATTATGTGCCAGTTACTATTCTAAAACCCTTTTATATATTTATTCTCATAACAATCCTGTGAAGCAGATACCATTTTATAGTTGAGGAATTCATGTACCTATTTAGTTGTTGAGCCCAAATTTGTATCCAAACAGTCTGGTTTTCATTTCCCTGCTACAGTACTTCCCTTATTATTCACTATATCACATTTAATCCTAAATAGTTCTATCAAGGAGGTCTTATTTTCCTCAGTTTACAGATGAAGAAATACAGACTCAGGCTAGTTAGTGGAGGTGTCCGATTGGAACTAGGTCTGTGTGATTCCTTTTATGTAAACCAGTCTTCCACGCTGTCCTACCTGTGCAGTAGTAGCTTGCTTGATCCTTCAGTGCTTCTGGTCAAACAAGCCCTTCTAAGGACGAATCAGAAAGTCAGGCTATAGGGCCATTCTGTGGACTCATAAGGGGCTTGACTGATGGAGTAGAGTGAGCTAACTTACTCCAGAACAGTCCCTTGGCCTTCAAGCATTTCACAGAGAGTACCTTTCCCTGATATGTCTATCTCCTCCTTGCAAGAGCCCCCAGTGAGGCTGCAGCTTCCCCAAGCAAAACAGATTTGAGGGCCTTAGTCAGTCATAATTTTAGCACAGGAAAAGTTTGACACAGTATCAAGTGGATTCTTCCTGTCTCTCCAATATGAAGAATCAGGCTGAAAGATAATTGTTCTTGTTTTTATTTATATTTTATATCTCATATTTTATATGTCATTTTATATCTCATCTTCATCATTTCAAATCATTAATAGTATCTTTTTTTAATTCCATAGGTTTTACAAAATGCACCAGATGAAATCCTAGTGGTAGCATCTTCCATGCTATGTAATCTTCTTCTTGAATTTTCTCCAAGCAAAGAGGTTAGTATTGATTTTCTTTTCCTAGACTTTGCCCAGTCCAGCTAGAGCTTACTCAGATACTTTTTATAGTAGTTGACATTGAAATTTGTGGGTTGGGTTTAAAAAGTATTTCTGAATTGTTTGATTGCATAGGGGCGGGGGTGTGCAAATAAATCATTCATTTTAAAATATGATTATCATTTCCCATTATTCTTTTTATTCTGTCTAGCATATTCAGCTTATTTAAAAGATATTACAGCTTAAAGTCAATCTAAACTGCCTGAATGTAAGAAATAATTTTTCTTACAAGTAGTAAACTATTCTCAGGCTACCTTTACTAAAGAATAAATTAAGACTAAATTTTGTAAACCAGGATTATAAGTCATTTCAAGGAGATAACTGCTGTCATTGGAAAATCATCTTTTGATGTTTAATGTTAATGGTAGTTATTTGGGGAGGGGTTGGATGGGGGTTCCCTTCTGCATTTTATAAAATACTTGAGCATGTATTCTTTTTTTAATAGGAAAAACTAAAATACACTTTAATGAAGAAGGGGAAAACCTTATAAAATTAGTTTTATTATGTCATAATACCCCTGATCTGCCCAATCATGAACTCAGGTTTATTGTGCATTTAGTAGTCCCATTTGTGTTGAATTTATTTTCTGCATTATAACACTTGTAGGCGTTGACTATAATTAGGAAAGGTAATATTAACAAGATGGAGGTTCTGGCCAGGCATGGTGGGTCATGCCTGTAATCCCAGCACTTTGAGAGGCCAAGGGGGGCAGAACACTTGAGGTCAGGAGTTTGAGACCAGCCTGGCCAACATGGTGAAACCCCATCTCTGCTAAAAGTACAAAAATTAGCTGGGGGTGGTGGCACATGCTTGTAATCCCAGCTGCTCGGGAGGTTGAGGCAGGAGAATCGCTTGAACCCGGGAGGCAGAGGTTGCAGTGAGCTGAGATCGTGCCACTCCACTGCAGCCTGGGCAAAAGAGGGAGACTCCATCTAAAAAACAAAACAGAAAAACAAGATGGAGGTTCAGAAATAGTTATTCAACAAGCAGGAATCTTGGAACAAACAGGGCAGGACTGGTAGTTACTCTGATGGAAGAGAAAGGCGAAATAGTACGCCAGAGCTTCTATCAGTTCTCTGCCCTGTAGATGGGGTCTTGGCCTGATGATAACCCAGTCACAGCTTGTGTACCACCATTAACCATCCTTAACTGCTCTTATATTGCTCCAGAGCTTCCTTCAGGATATTTGGGGTCTGGTTAGGAAATAGGTAGATGAGCTCAGGCAAAGGATCACTAATATGATTTTTTTATATTGAAAAATTAACTTCCAACCTGGGCAACATAGGAAGACCTTGTCTCTACTAAGAATTAAAAAATCAACCAGGCGTGGCACACACACCTGTAGTTCTAGATACTCGAGAGGCCGAGGCAGGAGAATTGTTTTATCCTGGGAATTTGAGGTTGCAGTGAGCTGTGATCATGCCACTGCACTCCAGGCTGGGCTTCAGAGTGAGACCGTCTCAAAGAATTAAAATTAAAAAAAAGAAACAAAACTAGATTCTGAACCAAAGTGGGGCAGGAAAATGCTATAAGTGTTTTTTTGTGCCAATTGACAAAATTAGAGTATGGGCTATAGATTTGATTAAAGTATTATTTTAATTTAATATTACCTTTCCTAAATTTGGTAACTGTACTGTGGTTATCTAAGATAATATCCTTGTGTTTAGGAAATATGCACTGAAATATTAAGCATAAAAGGGGCACGATGTATGTATCCTACTTTCACATGGTTCAGAAAAGATAGATAATGTGGATTAGGTACATAGTAAGAGAGAGATGGTAAATTAACTATGACAAATGTTAAAAACTGGCAGATCTGGGAAAATAATATCTGAGAGTTCCTTGTAGTTTTGCTACTTTATAAGTTTGAATTTATTTCAAAATAAGTTTTTAAAATATCATAATTTGTACAGTTGAGAAATGTATACCCCTTTTTCTGGGTATATAGATCTGAATTGCTTCTGACGTTTCTATAATCCTCTTGACAAGTGGCCTTTAAGCATTCATTGGTGATGGTAAATCTTAAATCCTCTGAGGTTTGAATATTTTTTAGAAATTACCAGAAATTCATGTCCGGTCAAGTATCATAAATAAAGTTAAGTAGTTAGACTAAAGCATGGTATTTTAGGTGTAAAATGTGGCATGACTATAAAAGTACAGGACTGTTTTTTGCTTGTATAATTGATAAGTAGTCCTGAAAATATCCTAAAAGATAAATTCTGCGCATGTTTGGAATAAGAGTGACAGCTTGGAAGGATTTGGTTGTCTAAGTTCCTTTATATTTCTTTCCTTTACCAACCACATTACTTGATGGTTAGAGTTAGTAAGCAGTGCACAAGGTACACACATAAAGCAGAAAGTGACAAAGTCTCAGAGAATGATGAGAGTGGGGAGTTAGGTAATGGTATCGTAAGGGTCTGTGTGAAATGTACACATAACTAGGATGTCTCCTGAATCCTCCAGGACTACAAGGATAAAAGGAAATGATAGAATGGTTTGGTTTTCTTTTCTTTTTTTTTTTTTTTTTTTTTTTTTTGGCTATTTGGATTTATAAGAAAATAGTTGTCTTTGCCCTTCTCAAAGTGATTTTTATGGCTACATCACTCCCTGCTTTGCAAAAGTTGCCTGGAATCGAGTAAGAGTGGGGAAGAAATCATAGACAAAGTGCCAAGGTATATGCATGTTTAGTTTGCAAACCGGACTTTAAAGCTGTGACTTTTTTTTTTTCCTGTCCAATGGCAGCCAATTTTGGAATCAGGAGCCGTAGAGCTACTTTGTGGATTAACTCAGAGTGAAAATCCCGCTTTACGAGTGAATGGAATTTGGGCTTTAATGGTACGTTTCACTTTTGTATATATCATAACTTATAAAAGGAATTAGAGCTGTTGTCTAAGTTAGAATATAATGTGTTATTTGAAATGTCTGGAATTTTCTTTTCAAAAATCTTTTTTTTTTTTTTTTTTTTTTTTTTTTGAGATGGAGTCTTGCTCTGTTTCCCGGGCTAGAGTGCAGTGGCCGGATCTCAGCTCACTGCAAGCTCCGCCTCGCAGGTTCACGCCATTCTCCTGCCTCAGCCTCCGGAGTAGCTGGGACTACAGGCCCCGCCACCTCGCCCGGCTAGTTTTTTGTATTTTAGTAGAGACGGGGTTTCACCGTGTTAGCCAGGATGGTCTCGATCTCCTGACCTCGTGATCCACCCGACTCGGCCTCCCAAAGTGCTGGGATTACAGGCTTGAGCCACCGCGCCCGGCCAAAATCTTGCTATTTTGTTCTAGTTTTCTAAGGACTAGGACCTAGAAGACTTAGTATTAAAGTAACAGATACAAGTGTAAGCAAGTTATGCCTCAGTTCTCTTATTTATTATTAAGAAAAGTGAACAGATGTTGAAACTTAGCTAATTCTGGGAAAATAAATTTTCCTCATCATGAACATATTATATTTTTGTGTAGCGCCACCTACTTTACAAAGCACTTTCATATCTCCTTTGCTCTTCAGAACAACTTTATGCTATCAACCAGGGAGTTCTTACCATACTTTATAGATGAAGTAGACTAAGGCACAGAATGATTATTTTATTTTTTATTGGCAAATAAAAAGTACATATGTTTATAATGTACAACATGATGTTTTGAAAGATAAATAGATTGTGGGATGGCTAATTTGAGCTAATTAACAAATGTATTACCTCACACATTTAACCATTTTTTGCGGAATGATTAACGTGTCCAAGGTAATAAAATTGGTGCATAAATACTTAATAAAATTTTTTAACAGTTTCTAGTAAATAATTTATATTCTAAAACTTTATGAGATTAGAGAACCATTCCTCAAGATTATTAAAATTTTCTTGAAATTGAAAATAGAGTAATCCTAAATTGATAAAACATTTATACTATTTACAATTTAATTGCTCTGTACCAGACACTAAACTGGGCGTTTTATATTTATCTCTAATTCTTATTTTAAGATATATTGGTATATATTCACCTTACAAATGGGAAACTCAGACTCAGGGAAGGTAAGTGAATTGTGAAGGTGAAGTCCTCACAGCTAATAATGGAAATGGGTTCAGAACCTTTTCCAAACCTGCATTCTTCTCCCTGTTCCATGCTATATCTGCTGTGTTTTTATACAGACTTCAGGATAGAATTAATTATCTTCTAAGAAAGCAACAAGTCGTAGTTTCACAGTTATTTTTCTCCTGAACTTTGCACAGCTTTTAGCACTTCTCTTTCTTGAAACTCCTTCCCAGGACTTACTTTTTTTATACTCCCTTTTGACCTAGCTTCGTTTTCAACCTCTTCACTGGGAACATACCCCCAAGTTTCAATTTCTGGTTTCCACTTCTTATTACATCAGTTTCAGGGACTTCATCTCATATCATGGTTTCAATTTCCCCTAATAGGTTACTTTGAAATCTACAGATGTAACTGTTACCTATTTCCCACATCTATCACTTAAATGGCATATGGAACTTCATTTGAGAATTCTCTGACATGCACAACTTTAATGTTGGAAACTGAACTTATTCCACTCCTCAAATCTGTACAAACTATCTTATTCTCGTCAGTCTCCATATTACCAGCTTCTGTGTTCTTTATCTGCAAAATATAAAACCTTAGAATCATCTCTGACCTGGGTCTCTTGACAAAGAGAGAGTATTCTTTTTGCTCTGCCATGCTGCCTCACATTATTATATAACTTGATCGCTGATGTCTTAGCTCTTCAATTAAAATAAGTTCCTGGAGGGCAACAACCACATATTATGTCTCTAGTTTACAAGATTTTTTTTTTTTTTTTTTTGGATATAGAGTCTCGCTCAGTTGCCCAGGCTGGAGTGTAGTGGCATGATCTTAGCTCACTGCAACCTCTGCCTCCTGGGTTCAAGCGATTCTTGTGCCTCAGCCTCCCGAGTAGTTGGGATTACAGGCGTGTGCCACCACACCTGGCTATACAAGAGATTTTTGTATCAAAAGTTGATTTGTAAGTTGTTATTTGGAATTTACCATGGTTTTTGTTTTCTTCAGACATGAATAGCTTGGGATTAAGCTGGGCTAACCCATGAAACAAATTAGAGAAAAAGGAGCAAAATAGCTACTGGCCATCCAGGATTACTGGTTGCTCAGACACACCTCCTACCCTCTGGAGAGCCTCCTGTGTGATATAGCCCAGCCATGCCAACACCTACCATAGTATTGTGAACACAATAGATGTTTTCATGCCAGTAAAGTTAAGAAAACCCAGTGCTTATTTTCTTCTGTGAGTACTTTGAAATCATTCTCAAAAGGCATGGCACAGTATAATCATTAATAGTCATTTCGTGTACAGCAGGCAACTTGATAACCATAAAGATATTCTCAAAAGTGATAAATGAGTTTTGTATTTATTTGAGAAATTTTAAGACGTTCAAATGCATGTACCTAAAAGTGGTCATATTCCTCATGTAGAAGTGTATCTAAGAGTAACAGTTACCTTTCTCTTGACAGACAGAAATATAGGTAATTAACAAGAATCAGGAAAATAGAATGACTTATCCTTAAAGATTTTCTGCAGATTCTGTTTGTACTTTGAAAATTATCAGAGTTTGGCCGAGCCTCGTGGCTCACACCTGTAATCTCAGCACTTTGGAAGGCCAAGGCGAATGGATCACAAGGTCAGGAGTTCAAGACCAGCCAGGCCAACTTGGTGAAACCGCGTCTCTACTAAAGATTACAAAAATTAGCTGGGCGTGGTGGCTCACGCCTATACTCCCAGCTACTCGGGAGGCTGAGGCAGGAGAATTGCTTGAACCCGGGAAGCAGAGGTTGCAGTGAGCCAACATCGTGCCACTGCACTCTAGCCTGGGCAACAGAGCAAGACTCTGTCTCAAAAAAATTTAAAAAAAAGAAAATTATCAGAGTTACTATTAAAATATAATTTAATAAAGTAAATGTAGACATGATTCTTGCAACTTCTTTAATCCTTTCAGAATATGGCATTTCAGGCTGAACAAAAAATAAAAGCAGATATTTTACGAAGCTTGAGTACTGAACAGCTATTCCGGTTATTATCAGATTCAGATTTGAATGTGCTGATGAAGACATTGGGACTTCTTAGAAATCTCCTCTCTACTCGTCCTGTAAGTAAAATCACCCAGGCTTCCAAATTAGCTAGCCCTGCATATGCATTGCAAGACATTGCTCTCTCTCTCTGCTCTCATTAACATCTGCCCATGAGTGTGATTCAAATGCTGCCCTCGTCCAAAGAAACAAGGAGTTGATGTCTAGACCTGTCACTTTCATAGGTGTTCTGGGAGCTGCTTCACCATATCACCCCCTATTCTACACTCCTACACTACTTATTCTGTCTCCCTCTAATCCCTGGAACAGAGGAAGACATGATCAGTGCCTACCTTGATTTGTTACTTTTTTCTTACTTGGTATGCTGTCTAGGATGAATTTTCTCATCTGCCTAAATCACTTATCTCTGGGGCCTCTGCTTCTTTCCTGTTAGAGAATTCTCAGAGCCATTCCATAGACCACCATCTCCCTACCCACATTTACAGGATTGACCTCTGCAGATGCCAGTGTAGAAAGCAGTGGATATGTGTCAGAGTAGGAGAGACTGAGCCTTGCTGGTGGGGTCCCTCTCGATGTTCTCTAATGTTCCCCCAAGAAACAATGCAGGTGGCTTTCAGGTAGATGAGGAAATATGGGTGGTTCCCTTCTCTGTGCCCCACTTGTCTTTTTAAGTTGTCATTATGCGTTTATGCTCCAAGATAGTATTAGGAAATCTACACTGTATTTTCCATGTCTCTGGCTTCCCCCATTACCCAAGTCCATTTTTTATGCTTCCTTTTTTTTTTTTTTTTTTTTTTGAGACAGAGTCTCGCTCTTTCCCCTAAGCTGGAGTGCAATGACGCAGTTTCGGCTCGTTGCAACCTCCACCTCCCGGGTTCAAGTGATTCTTCTGCCTCAGTCTCCCGAGTAGCTGGGATTACAGGCGTGTACCACTATGCCCAGCTAATTTTTGTATTTTTAGTAGAGACGGGGTTTTGCCGTGTTGGCCAGCCTGGTCTCAAACTAACTCCTGACCTCAGGTGATCAGCCCGCCTCCGCCCCCCAAAGTGCTGGGATTACAGGTGTGAGCCCCCTGCACCTGGCCTTTGCTTCCTTTTTCTTTAATATATTTGGGTTTGAGGACCCCCAATGATTGTACTTGCATATTCTGTCAGGTCAACTTTATGTATGTATGTATGTGTAATGTGTATATATGTGTGTGTGTGTGTGTGTGTGTGTATGACATATTTGAAGGCAAACTGCAGCTTCAAAATATAATAAACACTGTTCTTTGGCATGTAGTTCTATATGCTATAGTGTTCTGCATGAAGCAGTTGTGAATCATACTGGTTTTAACTTTTAGAAGCCTTCTATTCATCCTATGGTCTTTGTTTCTTTGATAATTATGGATTTCCCATTGTTTTACAGCATATAGATAAAATAATGAGTACTCATGGAAAGCAAATTATGCAAGCTGTCACTCTTATTCTAGAAGGGGAACATAACATTGAGGTCAAAGAGCAGGTACGTTGTTCCTTTTTCTTGGGGAATATTTTCTGAATGTGAGCACAAAGGAATTTCTTAGGAGTCTCCTGAAATATTCAAATCTGCAGAAGATAGAGTGCTGAGACGGGAGATGCTCTAGAAATAGGAAGAAATATCTTCCACTATCCCTTAAACTCTCTTTAAGACTACTTCTTCCTGAAATAGAGGAAAACATGACCAGTGTCTACAGTTTTGCCCTCTGTGTCAGGCACTGTGCACACTGTCCCTGTTTCTACAGGAGCAGCCACCTTTCATCATCCTGGAATGAATCCTTTTTCCAGGATCACTATTTCTAGCCCTTTCTGCCACCATGCTCTGAACTCAGAATTCCTGCAACTCACTGATAAAATAATTCCTTATCCTGGAGATAGTTTTCATTTCTTTTCTCTTAGGCATCTTATTCCTCATCCCATAACCCTACTTCTGTTAAGTTTCAGGAGGGCAAGTTAAGGGTAGGCATTAAAGTACGAAGCTGTGCATTTATCAGGACAGTTGGGAATTATTTTGCTTTATTTTCTGGGATTTACTATGGGAGTTTTAATATATATATTGTATTTTGCTCTAAAAACAAAGGTCACCTGCAAACTTAAGATTTAACACAGGACCAGAGGTACTGGTAATCTTCAGTTTTTTGACATAGGTGTTGGCTACATGGTTGTGTTGCCTTTCAAAATTCATTAAGCTGTAGACATACATGTATGTCTATCTGAAAGAAACTTGCCCAAGGTCATCAGTAGAGAGTTGGACCCAGAGAGTCTAACTTCAGGGGCTGTGCTTCTCATTTTCTGTATTCTTGAGTTAAAGTAATTCAGCCAGCCTTGGAAGAACAGTCCAGGAAGTAAGAGTTGTAGGTCTTAGGAGCTGCAATTGAATTTGTGAGCAAAAAGATGGTAGATTTGATAAAGTGGTTTTAGGACAGATATTTTACATGATATCTCTTAAAATTTTTTTTAAAACTGTGTTTTGATGAAAAAATTCAACACAGTGAAAGTATAATCTCATAAGCATCACTAAAATTAGCTGAAGTGAAATCCATTACTGAAATATAACAATGAAGAAAATACATCGTTCAAAATAAACCATTGTACTTTGAGAGGATAGGAATGAATTTTGTATATAAAGACAACTTACCTGGATAGAATTTCAGTGACTTGAAAAGCAAAGCAAGACAGAAAGGTGAGGCAAGATTTGAATTAGGGCAAAATGAAAGACCAACAACAATATTGTTTTTGCAGGACACAAAGGAACTCTGTCATACAGATTTTGGAAATGATCTGGAAGTAGGCGAGTATGAAAGGCTAAACAGTCAGCTGACGAGCTGGAAGTTTAATGCTTCTCAAAAGCATCTGATAAATTATTTTTTTGACTGACGTACAATTGACATACAGTAAGCTGCACATATTTAAAGTATACAGTGTGATCAGTTTTGACATGTGCATCCACCTATGAAACTGTCACCACAGACAAGATAGTAAAACATATGTATCACTGCCCTTAAATTGGAAACAAGATGAGTATGTCCATTTGTACCACTCCTGTTCAACACTGTGCTGGAATTCCTACCAAGCACAAGAAGGAAAGAAAAAGAAATAAAAGGTATACAGATTGGAAAGGACAGTATGAATGCCTATATAGAAAATGCCATGGACTCACCAAAAAACCTAGAATTAATAAATGAGTTAAGCAAGGTCACAAGATAGAAAAGTCAGTTGTATTTTTATTTACCAGCAGTGAACAATTGGATATTGGGATATCAAACAGTACCATTTGTAGTAGCTTAGAAAAAAAATGAAATTCTATGTATAAATCTCACAAGGATCTGTATACTGAAAACTATAAAAACACTGATAATGAAAGAAATTCAAGACCCAAATAAATGGAGAGATATACCATGCTAAAATGTCAGTTCTCCCCAAGTTGATTTATAGATTCAACACAGTCTCAATCACAATCCCAGCATGATTGTTTATAAATATTACTATAGATATAAATATCTAAAATATGTGCCTTTACATACAGATTTTAAAACTTTATGAAAATGCAAAGGAACTAAAAAGCCCAAACAGTTTGGAAGAAAAAACAGGAACAATTGGAGGATTCACAATACCTTATTTCAAGACTTAACTATAAAAGTACAGTAGTGATGAAGACAGTATGCTCTTAGCAAAAAAAAGATAGCACGTGTCGATCGATGGAACAGATTAGAGTGTCCAGAAAGAGACCCACACATATATGGCCGGCAGATTATTGACAAAGGTACAAAGGCAACTTGGTGGAGAAAGAATGGTCTTTTCAAGAAAAAATGCTGTACAAGTGCCAAAAAAAAAAAAATTAACTTTGAACTATACTAGACACTTCAGATAAAAATTTACTGACAGACATAACATAAAAGGTAAAACTATAAAACTTACAGAAAAAAATGC
Organism: Rhinopithecus bieti; assembly: GCF_001698545.2. Classification (NCBI taxonomy): domain Eukaryota; kingdom Metazoa; phylum Chordata; class Mammalia; order Primates; family Cercopithecidae; genus Rhinopithecus; species Rhinopithecus bieti. Next base: position 953,281 of record NW_016812252.1, on the reverse strand, counting down.
AGGAGAAAATCTTTTTGAGAGATTAGGCGAAGAGTTCTTAGCTATGAAATTTAAAACATCATCCAGAAAAGAAAAGGTAAATTGGTCTTCATCAAACTGTAAATCTTCTGTGTCATGAAATGCACTGTTAAGAGACTAAAATGACAAGCCATCCGCTGGAAGGACTATCTGTGGATCAGATATCTGACAAATGACTTGTGTCCAGAATATTTGAAAAATTCTCAAAACAAGAAAACAACCAAATATAAAACTGAGCAAACAATATGAACAGACACTGCACAATAAAATATCACTATGCATCTTTTAGAATAGCTAAAATGTTTTAAAAACTAAGTACAGTTGCTAGCAAGGATACAGATCATCTAGTGGGAATGTAAAATAATACAGTCATTTTGGAAATGGTTTGACAGTTTCTTAAAAAGTTGAACATATACTTACCATATGACCCAGCAATCCCATTCCTAGCCATTTATTCACATAAAATGAAAACCTAAGTTCACACACAAAAAACTGTTCGTAACAATTTATTTGTATCACCAAAAATTAGAAGTTAACATCCCTCAACAAACTATGGTGCATTCACATAGCCGAATATCACAGTCACAATAAAGAGGGACAAACTGTTGCTATATGTAACAGCATGGATGAATCTCAAATGCATTATGCTATGTGAAAGAGCCCAGATACAATACAAAAGGCAAGGTACTATATGATCCCATCTATATGACAATCTGTAAAAGAGAAAACAGTAGAGACAGAGAAAAAAAAGGTATTCAAGGCTTAACGGTTGGGGGCAGTATTTGACTATAAAGGGATAGCATAGGACAATTTAGGGAGGGAGGCGGTGATAGAACTGCCCTGTAAATGCTGATTATACTGGTGGTTTTAAGATTCTATACATTTGGTAGACCGGGTATGGTGGCTCATACCGTAATCCCAGCGCTTTGGGAGGCTGAGGTGGGTGGATCACTTGAGGTCAGGAGTTCAGGACCAGCCTAGCAACATGTTGAAGCCCTGTCTTTACTAAAAATACAATAATTAGCCGGGTGTGGTCACGCGCCTGTAGTCCCAGCTGTTCGGGAGGCTGAGGCAGGAGAATTGCTTGAGCCTAGGAAGCAGGTTGCAGTAAGCCGAGATCACATCACTGCACTCCAGCCTGGGTGACACAGCAAGACTCCCATCTCAAAAAAAAAAAAAAAGATTCTATACATTTGGTAAATAAAATTACTACCAAAACAGTGAATTTTACTGTACTTCATAATTCTGTTCTCATTTCTACAAATGAAATGCCACTTGGGATTTTAATCGTGTTGTATTTATAAATCAATTTGGGAAGAAGTGACATCTTAACAATATTGAGTCTTCCAATTCATGAATGTTATATCTTCCCAATTATTTAGGTCTTCTTTAATTCTTCTTAGCAATGTTTTGTAGTTTTTGATGTATAGGTCTTGCACTCTTGGTCGGATTTATTCCTAAGTATTTCATAGTTTGATGTTTTTGTAAATGTTATTTTTAAAATTTTGATTTCCAGTTGTTCGTTGTTAGTATACGCTAATACAGTTTTTGTGTGTCAGTCTTGTATCCTGCATTCTTGCCAAAGTCGCTTTAAGTTATTTTGTGTGGGTTACTTAAAATTTTCAACAAATGATCACATCTGTAAATAAAAATAGCTTTATTTCTTACTTTCCAACATATATGCTATTTTGTTTTCCTTGTTTCATTGTCTAGCTAGAACTTCTCCAGTGTAATGAGATGAGGATGAACATATTTGTTTTGTTCTCAATATTAGAGGAAAGTACTCAGTCTTTCACTATTGAATATGTGAGGTGTAAGTTTTTCATAGATTGCCTTTACTAAAGAAAGGAAAAGAAATTCTCTTCTAGTTTGTTGAGTTTTATCATAAATAGATACTGGATTATTTTACTTTTTTATTTTAAACCCCAAACATGAGCCATAGATTTTTTTTTCAATCAGTTACTTTTTTTGTATCTGTTGAAATAGTTTTTTTTTTTTTTTTTTAACTCTGATTTATATGGTGAATTCATTTGATTTGGTTTCAAATGTTAAACTAATATATTTGAGGTAAACCTGATTTAGTCATTATGTATTATCCTTTAGATATATTGTTAAATTCAGTTTATGGAAATTTGGTAAGGAGTGTTTCACATTTATATTCATGAGGGGTGTTGATGAATAGTTTTTTTATAATGTCTTTTTCTGGTTTTGGTATTGGGATAATGCTGGCCTTGGGGAATGAGGCGGAGGTGTTCCCTCTTCAGTTCTCTGCAATACTTTGTGAAGAATTATTTTTTTCTTCAATTTTGCTGGAATGCTACCAGTTGGAATCTGAATATGATGACCGTTTTGTGGAAAGGTGTTTAACTACAAATTCAAATTTTTTAATAGAAATAGGACTATTCAGGTTATCTGTGTCTTACGTGAGCTTTCAAGGAATTCGCTCATTTCATCCAAGTTTTCAAATTTATTAACATAAAGCAGTTCATAATTTCTTATTCCTTTTTCAAGTCTGTAGTATCCTTTGCAATATTCCCTCTCTTGTTCTTTATAGTGGTAATTCCTTTTTTTTTTTTTTTCTTGGAGACAGAGTCTCGCTCTGTCTCCCAGGCTGGAGTGCAGTGGTGCGATCTCAGCTCGCTGCAACCTTTGCCTCCCGGGTTCAAGCGTTTCTCTTGCTTCTGCCTTCCAAATAGCTGGAATTACAGGCACGCGTCACCACGCCCAGCTAATTTTTGTATTTTTAGTAGATACGGGGTTTCACCATGTTGGCCAGGCTGGCCTCAAACTCCTGACCTCAGGTGATCTGCCCACCTTAGCCTCCCAAAGTGCTGGGATTATGGATGTGAGCCACTGTGCCTGGCTGGTAATTCCTTTTTTGCTGTTCAGTCTGACCAGAGGTTTAGCAGAGAATCAGTTTTTTGTTTCATTGCCAAAGAATCAGTTTTTGGTTTCATTGATTTTCCCACCTATTAATATTATTATTATTTTTTTGAGACAGCGTCTCACTCTCCTGCCCAGGCTGGAGTGCAGTGGTGTGATCTCGGCTCACTGCAGCCTCCACCTCCTGGGTTCAGGCTATTCTTGTGCCTCAGTCTCCCGAGTAGCTGGAATTACAGGTATCCACCACCACGCGGGGTTATCTTTTTTTTTTTTTTTTTTTTGAGATGGAGTCTCTGTCACCCAGGCTGGAGTGCAATGGCACGATCTCGGCTCACTGCAACCTCCCCCTCCCAGGTTCAAGCAATTCTCCTGCCCCAGCCTCCTGAGTAGCTGGGATTACAGGTGCCTGCCACCATGCCCGGCTAATTTTTGTATTTTTAGTAGAGATGGGGTTTCACCATGTTGTCCAGACTGGTCTCGAAATCCAAACCTAGTGATCTGCCTGCCTCTGCCTCCCAAAGTGCTGGGCTTACAGGCATGAGCCACCACGCCTGGCCAACTTTTTGTGTTTTTAATAGAGATGGGGTTTCACCATGTTGACCAGGCTGACCTCAAACCCTTGACCTCAAGGGATCCACCTGCCTTGGCCTCCCAAAGTGCAGGCATGAGCCACTGCAGCCAGCCTGTTCTCTATTTCAGAGTTTAGCCAACTGTTTCTGTAAGAGGCAAGGTATATATATTGGATTATTTTTACTTTTTTATTTTTAAACCCCAAACATAAGCCATAGATTTTTTTTTCAATCAATTACTTTTTTTATATCTGTTGAAATAGTTTTTTGTGTTTTTTTTTTTAACTCTGATTTATATGGTGAATTTTTTTTTTTTTTAATTTTTGCAGGCTCTGGTCTCTAGCAACTACTCCTCTATGCTGTTATAGCCTGGAAGCAGCTATAGACAAGACATAAGCAAGTAGATATGGCTGTCTTCCAATAAAAATTACCAAAAGAGACAGCAGGTTGGATTTGGCCCAGACCGTAATTTACCAGTCTGTGCTCTATTTCATTGATTTCCAATTGTTCATATTAGTATATACACTAATATGCATACATTAATGGGGTGTGTGTGTGTGTGTGTGTGTGTGTGTGTAGCTTTTATCCGTTCCTTAGCTCACATACTCAATTGAGTTGGCCCAATAATTGATTTCTTTTTTTTTTTTTTCTGATACAGAGTCTCACTCTGCTGCCAGGCTAGAGTGCAGTGACACGATATTGGCTCACTGCAACCTTTGCCTCCCAGGTTCAATAGATTCTCCTGCCTCAGCCTGCCGAGTAGCTGGGACTACAGGCATGCGCCACCACACCCAGCAAATTTTTGTGCTTTTATTAGAGATGGGGTTTCACCATATTGGCCAGGATGGTCTCGATCCCTTGACCTCATGATCCACCAGCCTTGGCCTCCCAAAGTGCTGGGTTATAGGCGTGAGCCATCATGCCTGGCCTAATTGATTTTTTTAAGATTTGATTTCTTGTCTCCATAGGAATATTTACGGAGCAGTTTTGTGAGCTTCAAAACAGAACTGTACCTCACTCTTTCATGCTTTTCAATGAAGCCTGGGAATGCATGGGTGTGTTCTAACACTACAAAAAAGGGAGTTACCTGTCCTGCTGACCTGGTCTATTCTGAGGGATCTTCCCTGGAATTCCCCTTTATATTCTGTTTTAGTGGGTAAGAGGGGATAGCTGTTTTCTAGGTGAGTCTAAAGGTGTTCAGCATTTCTCCTCTCCCCATGAATACCTTGGTTATGAAGCCTTATTGAAATTCTTACTCATTGTTAGGATCATTTCCATTATTTCCTCTTAAGCTGCTCTGGCCAACTCATAGGACTGAGTCTTCTTGGTGAGAAATGGTGGGGAGATGGAGAACAAGAGAGTAATAAGCTATGATTCTTCCATGTGCTGCCCCTCTCCTACTTCTCAGCCAGGTTATACCTGTGTTCCCATTGATTGGCCTCATCCTCTGCATTCTGATTTTGTCTTAGTAAAGCCTGGCAGAGGCTGGTTGGTGAGGATTGGATCACTACCACTGATGAATATCATTTTGCTGGCTTGCTCTTGGAAGGCGGGGTTGTTGTAAAGCTTGCTAAGGCTTTCTATAATCACTTTAAGGAATTTGAGCAGAACTAGAAGGAGTGTGGTGTTGTGAGTCTGGTGTTGCCACATTTGGATTGCATGTCAAGACAAGTGATGGAGAGGGAGAGAGAAAGAATACTTGTAGGCTGGGCATGGTGGCTCATGCCTGTAATCCCAGCACTTTGGGAGGCCAAGGTGGGCAGATCATCGGGTCAGGAGTTCGAGACCAGCCAGACCAATATGGTGAAACCCTGTCTCTACTAAAAATACAAAAATTAGCTGGGCATGTGGCACAGACCTGTAATCCCAGCTACTTGGGAGACTGAGGCAGGGAGAATTGCTTGAACCCAGGAGGCAGAGGTTGCAGTAAGCCAAGATGATCGTGCCACTGCACTCCAGCCTGGGTGACACAGTGAGACTTTGTCTCAAAAAAAAAAAAAAGAACACTCATTGTATTTAATTACCTTATCCTGTAGGCTCAGGTGGGGCTAGAATGTGGGGAGAGCAACTATAATTCAGTTGGTTCTGATGTCATCTTGAACTTGGACTCCTAAAACACTGACTGTCAACTCTTCCCCAAACTAATTACTCCTGTTAATTACACTTGTCATGCTTATGTCTGCCCCTTCATAAGATCTTTTCCACAAGAGACTAACCAAAAAGAGTGCAGATTCATTATTATTAATTTCCTTAGGGTATTGTTCCTACCAAGAAATTTAAGACAGATTCACCATGTACCAGTGCTTACATACCACATCACCAGAAATCTGACATCTTCTCCAGATCAGATCATGTCTGTCCCACTTCATGGGCACCTAAAGTCCTCTTCAACATGATCTAACTGCCCTGGAATAAAAAGTTTCCCAGTGCTTGCTTAGCTATTGGACTATACAATTTATGTTTCATGTCTACTATGTCTCAAAGGCAGCCTTTTCTGGTTTCACACCTCAGGACTCACTCCCTAATAATCTAGTTACAGCAGTGTGTTAATCTAGGAGAAATAAAACCATGTACCCTTTAGGGTATTTGGGGGCTTTGGCCACTGCAAGCAAACAGTCTCCTCAGTTAGCTTAATTAACTTGTCTTGCAAAGAAAAAGTTTAAAATTGGAGAAAATTATGTGAATCTGTATCCCATCCTCATTCCTTTGAGTTATTCCTGACTGGGCTCCAGGACTGTGTCACTTCCTCCAGGAAGTTTTCCCTAACCCTTGCAGTATCCAACAAGTGCTCTTTCTTCATGCCTTGTCTATTCTCTGTGTTTACTTCAATCACAGTGAAATATAATTGTTTGTGTGACAGTTTCCAAGTCAGGGAGTGTGTTTTTTTTTTTTTTTTTTCCTGCCTCATCCTGATGCCCTACAGAGGGCATACCCATAATAGGTACTCAGTAAATGGTTTGTTGAATTGCTAAGCTTGGTACTGTTGGTATCCCTATCATAATCCTTTCACCGTTATCTTAATCTTTGCCTCCTGCTGGTCTGGCTGTGAGAATGGAACAGCTGACAAGAACAGTTTTTCCTCTGAGAAGACTGCAGTCACCAGTGCAGTGGTTGTCCTCAAGGTGTACTGTCCTGCCAGCTGGCACAGGCTTCCTCCAGTCTTCACATTAGGCCAGCCTGGACTAAGTTTCTTCACACATTTTTCTTCCTTTTATCTTCCCTAACAGGGTTCAAAAAAGTTAAAAGTTCCTAAGTGCCCATGGCTGGTGTAGCTGGTGGACAGGGTCTAGGCCTTCACCCAGAAGGTCATAAGCTTAGGAGCAAGCAGCAGGTGGAGGCCTAGGAAAGGGAGGCCTCCCTAGGAGGGGAGTTGCAACACCTACAGAGCTTCCACCAAAGAGACTGCATTGTTGAAGGAACATTGTGGTTTGTCACAAGAGCTTATCTTAGAAATGAGATTTTCAAGAAAAATAATAAATTACATTTTCTCTTTGATTTGATGGTATGACCTATACAAAATAGCTGCCTTTACCCAGCTATGGCTTAATGCCCACAAAGAAACCACCAAAGTGTTGGGGTTCTCTTTTGCCTAAAGGAGATTTTGTTTGGGTGTGGTTACTGTTGCTAGCAATGATGTCAGCCGATGAGAAATCAGGGCATTGAGAGTGGAACCTGTGAGAATCCATGTACCTTCAAGTGAAAAATTGCCCAAGCTCTTGAAACAGCTTGACTCTGGGACTTTAGAGCCTTCCTGACTGTTGGCCCTTTGTTCTTTTCCAGACACTGTGCATCTTAGCCAACATAGCGGATGGGACAACAGCAAAAGATCTTATTATGACCAATGATGATATCCTACAGAAAATCAAGTATTACATGGTGAGACCTTGTCCCCTTTCACCATAGGATTAGAATGCAGGGACTGTTGCGTTGTTAACTCAAAATAAATTGTGCAGAGATTTTAAAAAGAGGAAAAGAATAGACTACTCTGTGACTTCTCAGATTCAAAGAACTCTCTTCTATCCTGAAGAAAAAGAAAAAACACCAACTCCTTGAAGCTTGTACCACTTGGTAATATTATTACCTGCCACTCCACTCTCTGCCCTTGTCATCTACTGATTGCCTCCCTCTTACTCAGTGAAGACCCGGGCTCTTGGCTTTCTCTCAGTGCTCTCCAGTCCCCGTCGTCCCTCTCAAGGCTTCAGTCGCATGGTGGATGAACCCTCTAGCCCCCTGGCACCATAGTTTCTTTACCTGTTTGCTTCTAAACAATCTGCTACCTACTGCCGTGGCCATACCCTGCATCTGATCATCACCAGAGACTGCCCATTGCCAAAATGTGGGTATCAAACAGCCTTCCACTTTTCATTCTGTCAACATCTCCTGACAAAATTCTAATCACGGAGGAAGCCTCTCCTTGTCACACCAATCTGTCTTCTCTGTCCCTTCCTTGTCAGAGTTAACAACTGCAGAGAAAGGCACAGAACCCTACATGGGCACTCAGCTCCTCCTGGTATCCTTCAGTGATTCTCTAGGAAGCTGGCAACCTCATTCTCCATGAGAATAGATTCTTACCTGCCCCTCATTCTTTAGACCTCACCTCTTCCCTCCCCCATTACAGTTAGTGATGACCTCAGCTTTTTGTTTTATTAAGAGAAGAGAAACTAAAATCCTTCAGTGGCTCCTTGTTATACCTTGAATAAAGTTCGTATGCCCTTATGATGGCCTGTCAAGTCCTACATGACCTAACCCATTTATATCCCCAATTTATCTTATTCCTCTCTTCCTTTGTTCACTACACTGGCCGCTTGCAGTTTCTCAAAAAGGCCATGCTCTTTCCTTCCTTGGGACCTTCACACATACTGGTTTCTCTGCCTGGAACACTTCTCTTCTCTCTGTTTCACCCTTCAAATCTCAGCTGAACTTACACTTTCTTACTGGACTCTTGCCCTTGTAGATTATTACTCATTACTGCATTTTGTTCCCTTCCTTCAGAGCACTTAGCTCAGTTTTAGTGATATATATATTTGTTTGTGTGCCTACTGGGTGTCTCTATACAGTGTAAGTTCCATGAGGGCAGGAAGCATGTCAGCTTTGTGCACAATTGTATATCCACCATGGTGTCTGGCCCTTAGCATATGCTTGGTAAATATTTGTTGAATGAAAACCTTACCACTTCAACCAGGGATTCCCTTATCTTTCCAATATCAATCCACATTGTATCCATAATCACTTAAAAGGTTTTTCTTAACTTCTCATACCCATCGAGGCATACCCATTTCTGTTATTCAAAGACAAACCCAAACTTCTTTTTATTTTGAGACAGGGTCTCACTCTGTCACCCAGACTGGAGTGCAGTGATGCGATCTCGGCTCACCACAACTTCCGCCTCCTGGGTTCAAGCGATTCTCCTGCGTCAGCCTCCTGAGTAACTGAGATTATAGACGTGGCACTATTGCCTGGCTGATTTTTGTATTTTTTGTAGAGATGGGGTTTCACCATGTTGGCCAGGCTGGTCTGGAACTCCTGACCTCAAATGATCCACCCGCCTCGGCCTCCCAAAGTGCTGGGATTGCAGGCATGAGCCTATGCCCAGCCTTCAAAGCCAAACTCTTAAAAGCATCTTTTCTGTACATATTGCCTCCTTCCTTACCTCTAAAGTCATTCTTTAACCTGCTCCATTTCACCTCTACCCCCATCATTCAACTGAAACTGTTGTAATTAGGGTCACCAATGACTTCCATGATGCCAAATCCAAAGGATCCTCTTCTCTCTTCATCTTACCCCACTTACAGCAGACTTCAACCCAGCTGACTATTTTCCTCCTCCTGGAAATATCCTTTTCTCTTGGCTTGCATGACACCATACCTCCCTACTTATCTCTGAACCCTATTCTCTTCTCTCCTACACGTGCTCTCCTGAGATCAACAGATCACAACCTTCATTGTACAATAGGACCTTGTAGGGAGCTTTCAAAGATTACTGCTTTGTCTCCTCCCTCCCAAGATTCTTATTTAATGGGTCTAGGGTTATAGCCTGGGCATCAGGAATTTTTTTTTTTTAAGATCGCTGAGTGGTTCTTATGTACAGAGTTGAGAACCACTGCCTTAGGGGAATCTCATGCACCCCCATAGCTTATACTGTCATCCCTGTGCTGACAATATGCTCTAATTTCCAAATGTGTTTCCCAGCCTAGACCTCTCTTCCGAACTCTGGACTTATATATCCTCCTGCCCTTTCAGCATATCCATGTGGCTGTCTGATAGCATCTTGGAATCTATCTTGATTTCTCCAGCTCTGTCCCCTCATTCACTCATTTTATCAACAAGTCCTATCTGCCCTTCTTCCAAAACTTACCTTGAATCCGATTACTCCTTTCCATCACCACTGCTCCCACCCTAGTCAGTCCAAGTCACAGCACTTTATGCCTGATTAACTATAATAACAGTATCCTCCTTGACACTTCTTCACTGTCACTCCAGTCCCTTCAGCCCAAGTGGTCTTCTAAAAATGTAAATCAGATCTTGTCCCTCCACTGTTTAAATCTTTCAGGGGCTTCCTCTCAACACAGAATGAAATCCAGAGTCCTTACTGTAGCCTATAAGTTCGCACAATTTGGCTATACCTACTTCTCTGAACAGACAGCTCCTTCTTAACCTCAGACCTTTTCGGAAACGTTTTCTCCTCCTCAGAATTTCAAGCCCCTTGCTCTTTACACATCTGGCACCTTCCTGTTCTTTAAGTCTCCATTTAAATATTGCCTCCTTCAAAGAGATCTGTTTTGTGCATTCCACCTAAATTAAGTTCCCACCCCCCACCCTCCAATTTTCTCTATCCTCATAGTGATTTGTGTCCTCAAAAAATATTGAATGAATGATGAATAAACTTATGCATAGTAAATGCATATTTGTTATAGTATATACAAGCTCACTTATTCAACAAATATTAATTGATTGTCTGAGGCTGGGAGCAGATAAGTTTTATTCTGTTTTGTCTTAAGGGAGCCCAAACTGGACATCTTAAAAGTGTTGGCAGTTAGGGCCGGGCGCGGTGGCTCAAGCCTGTAATCCCAGCACTTTGGGAGGCTGAGACGGGTGGATCACGAGGTCAGGAGATCGAGACCATCCTGGCTAACACTGTGAAACCCCATCTCTACTAAAAAATATAAAACCTAGCCGGGCGAGGTGGCGGGCGCCTGTAGTCCCAGCTACTCGGGAGGCTGAGGCAGGAGAATGGCGTAAACCCGGGAGGCGGAGCTTGCAGTGAGCTGAGATCCGGCCACTGCACTCCAGCCTGGGCGATAGAGCGAGACTCCGTCTCAAAAAAAAAAAAAGTGTTGGCAGTTAGAAGAAGAAAGAATCACTAGCTATGGAATTCTACTGGAGGAAGCCACATCCATTTCTTTGTCTCTGCTTAGTTGAAATATAGTCCTACATGAGAAGATAAGTCTGTCTTAGCCTTGAAAAAACCATTGAGCATATTTTGCCATTGATACTCCCTCAGATGTGCATAAATTATTTAAACATACTAGAAATTTTTTTATTGACGAGTAAGACAGTCATTTATAAAGGTTATTTTATTATTGGGTCCTTTTTCATTCAGGCGAAAGCACTGTATCCAAAGCAACCAGAAATTGTTGTACTTTAGTACATAAAGCAAAATAAGAATCTTATTTAGAAGAATAGGAGGCTCATTAGTGGTAGCAGAGACATTTGAGAAATCAACTAGAGATTTCATCAAGTTTTGGGGGATGCTCCTATAGATATAGGAGTAATTTAATTATTCCAGAAGCTGAATGTATTATATAATGCTTCTTATTTTCAGCAAGTTGTGTCAGAGGAGTAAACCATTTATAGATTGTGTGTGTGTGAAAGTCTGGGTGTTACAGAACTTCCTGACCATATATTCACTTTCTTCCCCAAAGGAATTATTGGGCCACTTGAATAAGATAACCAGTAGCTTAAGAGATAAATACCAAATACACATCCATCCAGTGTATGTTGGCTATTGGTGACCTGGAGATATAGCCTAAGTCGAAAGCATAGAATTGTCATATGACAGTGTTTCTTCGTGCATGGATTGAATCATAAATTGCAAACTGTACCCATAGCCCTAGAGCTGTTTTGTTTGTCCAGCCAGATGGTTTTTTAAATTTGAATTTGAATTTGAATGTCTTTTGGCAAGGCTTGTACTCCTCAATTTGCCAGATTCTCCACTGTCCCCTGTTATCTTTAGCCCAAGCCTTTTACTCATTAGTGTTAACTTCATGGCCCCTCAAGTTATTTGAATTTGAGGCCTCTGCTTCAGACTTTTTTTTTTTTTTTTTTTTTGAGCCAGAATCTCACTCTGTCACCCAGGCTGAAGTACAGTGGTGCAATCTCAGCTCACTGCAACCTCCGCCTCCCAGGTTCAAGCGATTCTCCTGCCTCAGCCTCCCGAGTAGCTGAGATTACAGGTGCCTGCCATTACACCCGGCAAATTTTTGTATTTTCAGTAGAGACAGGGTTTCACCATGTTAGTCATCCTGGTCTTGAACACCTGACCTCGTGATCTGCCTGCCTTGGCCTCCCAAAGTGCTGGGATTACAGGTGTGAGCCACTGCGCCCGGCCCTGCTTCAGACTTTTAGGTTATAGGAATTGCCTATGGTAGGTCCCCAAAAAAGAGATCTAAAATGAGATTACCACCATTTTGATTTTTTTTCTTTTTCTGTATTAATAGGGCCATTCACATGTTAAACTGCAGCTTGCAGCCATGTTTTGTATCTCAAACCTCATATGGAATGAAGAGGAAGGTAAGAGATTGGTGAGATTTGTTTTGAAAAAAATTATGGGAAGAGTGTCTTGCACAGTGAAGCTAGCAGGTGCCCCTGAGATCCTGGGCAGAGGCTCTGTTCTTGGACCATCTGGCCCAAGCACCCTCCAGAGTCGCCCTGGTATGAGAATCAGTGGAATTAGCGCAAGTCAGCCAGACAGTCAACACTGAGTGCCCCATATGAGCCAACTCTATACCAGATTCAAGGACGGAGAGTGAGAAGTAAGTGGCAGTCCCTGCCATGAGAAAGCTGATGAGGAGAATGTGAGATGCACTTGAAGAAGGTGAGAGGAGAGAGTGGGTGGGAGGATGAGCCTTTCGTTGTGAGCAGAGGAAGCACATATGAGGACTACAGGCAGATAAATATGATGGAGAAGAAGGTGCATTGGTGAGAAATGAGAAGTGCAGTGTGACCAGTGAAGCAGCTAGTCTGTAAGGAGGCCTGTATAGATCAGAGGTTCATTACTGTGACTGCATATTAGAATCACCTGGGAATTTTTACACCAGGCCAATTAAATCAGAATCTCTGGGGGTGGGCTCCAGGCATAAGTGTTTCTTAAAGCTCCCCAGATGATTCCAATATATAGCCGAGGTAGCAAATATAGGAGAGCAGTGGGTCTTAAGGCTGGGTTGGCTGCATTAGGATCACCTGGGGAACTTCTTTAAGTGCAGATTTCTGGGTCTCATCCCTAGAAATTCTGATTCACTGTGTCTAGAGAGAGCCAGTGCATGAGTGGTCACTGTGGGCTCTTCAGTGGGGAAGACTCCAGGGGATTACTCAGCAGCTGCGCCCAAAACAAAGTGCAAGAAGGGAAACTGGATTCCGCCCACAGACCTAGATACCAAGTACCACCTGTGTACTGGGGAGACAAGCCACCCTCAAGGAGGTGTTAGTCTAGTTGGAAAATATAACAGGGTGATAGGAAATTGGAAGTGCCAGTTGTGCTGAGAGACAACAAAAAGTGCTGGGAGGACAGAGGAGGGTAGAAGACAATAGAAAGGGGAAGATAAGACCTGTTTTGAGTAGTAAGAGCCTGGCCTGATCTGGCCAGGGCCATGGGTATGTCCTGAAAGAAGTGATGAAGCTGGGAGTCAGTGGCAGAGGGTCTTGTACCAGGCTGAAGGATCTAACCTTGACCCTGTAGTCCACGGAGAAATCAGTCCAGCTGCAGAACCCAGGATAGACTGCAGGCAGGATGGTCAGGAGGCAGAGAGACGAGTTAGAAGGCTGTCAGAGAGTCCAAGCTTGAGCAGGTCCAACTACATTGGGAGAGGGTAGAGGACAAGGGGTACAGGAGGAGTAGGGAGTGAAGGACACTGGTAAGGCTCTAGATTGTTAATTGTACATCAAAGAGAGCGTTTGCCTGGGTCATGTTCCCAATAACCTGGCTTTAATCATTTAGGTTCACAAGAACGCCAGGATAAATTACGAGACATGGGCATCGTAGATATTCTACACAAACTGAGTCAGTCACCAGATTCAAACCTTTGTGACAAGTGAGTATGAATGCAGAAAGGCCTTGCTTTGGGCTGTGTTGGATTCTTTCATGAAAGGGTTTGAATTGCTTGGTAATTAACATGGCCACACTTTTAAAATCTTTTAGATTCTTAGATTTTCTTTATAGTTTTCTGTGAGTCATTGTACGACATTTGAGTGAGCTGTAAACTAATGATTACCAAATTATTAAAGACTCTCACTGTGAATTAACATGAGTCTGGGCCATCTTAGTGGATAGGATCCAGAGGCCATTTGCATACATTCCCCTGATCATTAGAATAGACATGCATGTGGCCTTTTGGAAAGCAGAAAAACCAGTAATGCAAACATTCTTTAGCTCAAAACCTCACTGAACACCCATTTTGTGCCAGGCTGGCCCGGCTGCTGGGGATACAGAAGCGACCACTAAGGAATCACTGTCCTCAAAGAGCTCATCATTTCCTGGTAGAGTCAAGAGTTATAATCAGATACGCAGCTAACCTCAAAATAGCCATAAATGCTCTTCCTAGCTGTGTGTTCTCCCTTGTAACAGCCTTCAGTTTCCATTTTGCCTTTGTATAATAACAAATCAGGGAACATCAGTACTTTGAGTCTGTAGACTCTTGGGCGTGGCTTAGAAGCCCTTTAGCCCTTAATGGTCTGGCTCTGCCTTTCTCATCTTCCCCGCACCCACCATGCACACCCCATACTGAAGCCATACCTGCCCGCTTACAGTAGCACACCTTCATGCATTTACACATTCTGTTCCATCTGCTTTGCTATCCCAGTCTCCTCTCCTTTGAGTCCCCATTCATTCATCAGATAGCTCTTTTTAATACCTGCCTTTTGCCAGGCATTGTTTTAGGCATTGGAGATATATTGATGAATAAAATTGATGAAGTCTTTGCCCTCATGTAACTTACATTCTAGTATAGAAGATAGATGATAAGCAAATGAATACATAACACAGTATCAGGTGATGAGAGAGGTACCATGGAGAAAAATAAAGCAAGGTGAAGGAATGGAGAGTCAAGAAAATTTATTTTCATGTAGGTTAGCCAGTAAAGATCTCTCTGAGGATGACATGATCAGAGACCTGAATGAAATAAGGAAGATTTCATCTGGGCAAATGCTTAGAGGAAGAGTATTACAGGCAGGGGTGATAGTGGGTTCAAAGGCCCTGAAGCAGGAGTGAACTTGGTATGTTCAAGAAACAGCAAAAGAACAGAGAACTGATGAAAAATAGTGAGGGGGAAAATGCTAATAGGTGGAAGAAGCCAGATCATGAAGAGCCTTGTAGGTAGGGTAAGGACTTTGGCTTTTATTCAGAGTTTAATAGGAAATCATTGGAGACTATTAAGGAGAGGAGACATTATCTGATTGAATTTCTTTCTTTCTTTTTTTTTTTTTTTGGAGATGGAGTTTTGTTCTTGTTGCCCAGGCTGGAGTGCAATGGTGTGATCTTGGCTCACCACAGCCTCTACCTCCTGAGTTCAAACGATTCTCCTGCCTCAGCCTCCAAGGTAGCTGGGATTACAGGCGCCTGCCACCACGCCCAGCTAATTTTTTTTGTATTTTTAGTAGAGACAGGGTTTTACCATGTTGGCCAGGCTGGTCTCGAACTCCTGACCTCATGTTATCCACCCACCTCGTCCTCCACCTACCTCGTCCTCCCATAGTGCTGGGATTACAGGCGTGAGCCACCATGCCTGGCCCTGATTTGAATTT
>NW_016812252.1:934413-937639 GCF_001698545.2 Rhinopithecus bieti | reverse complement strand
TTTTTTTTTTCTTTTTTTTTTTTTTTTTTGGAGATGGAGTTTTGTTCTTGTTGCCCAGGCTGGAGTGCAATGGTGTGATCTTGGCTCACCACAGCCTCTACCTCCTGAGTTCAAACGATTCTCCTGCCTCAGCCTCCAAGGTAGCTGGGATTACAGGCGCCTGCCACCACGCCCAGCTAATTTTTTTTGTATTTTAGTAGAGACAGGGTTTTACCATGTTGGCCAGGCTGGTCTCGAACTCCTGACCTCATGTTATCCACCCACCTCGTCCTCCACCTACCTCGTCCTCCCATAGTGCTGGGATTACAGGCGTGAGCCACCATGCCTGGCCCTGATTTGAATTTTTAAAAGATCACTCTGGTGACTGTACAGAGAACCATCTGTAGAAGGGCAAGAATGGAGGCGCAGAGACCAGTTAAAGGCCATTGTAATAATGTCGGTAAGGGATGGGGGTATTAGTGTTGGAAGTATTGAGAAGTGGTTAGATTCAGGATTTAATCTGAAGATAAGCACCAATGGGACTTACTCGCAGATTCAGTATAGGATGTTAAAGAGAGGAAAGGAAGATGTCTAGGGTTTTAGCCTGAGCAACTGGACAGAGGGTGTATACCAAGATGGTGAGGAATACAGAAGTGTGTTGCAGTAGGGAGCGTCAGGAGTTCTTGTTTGGGTATGCCAGCGTTAGGATGCCTATTAGATATCCAAGGGACTTGGAAGAGCAGGGCTGGGGGTGTAAATCTGAATGGTATTTAAAGCCATGGAGCTGGATGAAGTCACCTAGATTAAGTAAAAAAGAGAGAAAGGAGGGCTAAGGACCAAGATCTAGAGCCCCCCTTCCCGTATCCCCCAGCATTTAGGCAGTGATAAGAAAGATGCAGCAAAGGAGCAGAAGGAACAGCTAGTGAGGCAGGCAGAGACTTGGCGCATAAGGTGTCCTGAAAGCAAAGGAAAAAAGATGCCTGGACAGTGGCCATTTATCCTTCAAAACTCATATCAGGTTGCCATGTCCTCCAAAAAGCCTTGCTTGACCCACTCTCTACCCTCCCCTCCAGGCTTTGCCAGGGATGCCTTTTGTGCTCCCATAGCATCTGTAGAACACGTCACACTGTGTCTTGGCTATCAGCTTGTCTGTCTTCTCCACTGAAGGGGAGAGAAACTTAACTAACTCCTCTGAAGTAAATGGCTCTCCCAGATTGTGAAGCACACAGGACAGGCTGGTCCTCTGCCTCCCGGAAGCTTAACATCCTGTAGGCTAAAGAAGAATAACTAGGCTAGGAGCAGTGGCTCACGCCTGTAATCCCAGCACTTTGGGAGGCCGAGGCGAGTGGATTTTGAGGTCAGGAGCTTGAGACCAGCCTGGCCAACATAGTGAAACCCCATCTCTACTAAAATACAAAAACGAGCCAGGCATGGTGGCATGCGCCTATAATCCCAGCTACTTGGGAGGCTGAGGCAGGAGGATCACTTGAACCCAGGAGGTGGAGGTTGTGGTGAGCCAAGATCATGCCACTGCACTCCAACCTGGGCAACAGAGCGCGACTGTCTCAAAAAAAAAAAAAAAGGAAGAAGAAGCAGTAGTAAATACCTGCAGCCCAAGGCTGCTGGTCAGATGAGTGTAACATCAAAGTCAAGTCCAGTCACATGCTGAAGGCTAGATTTGAGCTTGTACTTTGAGGACTGGAACCTCTACCTCCACAGCTGCTGGCATAAACGATGGGCTCTGTCAGCCCATCTCTTCTGCCTGAGAGCTAGGTTGTTCACTGGGGTTTTATCTCATATTTATTCAGAAGTAAAACAGATTTTACTTAAAATCATCTCAGAGATAACCTAGGATGTAAGACAGGCCTTACCAGCATCAAGTGGGATAGGTTTAGCCTGCTTGCTTAGACCACTCTGGTGCTGTTTTCACATAAATTTTAGTTCTTTTAAACTTAAACCCTCATTAAAAGAATCAAGGTCTGAGCTACCCAACCTGAGTCCATCTAAGAAAGGGTGATCTTGCCTCCAAAACCATTCTTCTAAAAGACTCCTTAGATAACGATAGTAGAAAGACAATAAAGGTGCAGTGTCTGAGACCCAAAATAATCAAACCTAGCCAACCTCTGAATAAGATCCATAAGGAGTTTGAATTGGCAGATTTAAAGAGCAATACAAAATT
Source organism: Rhinopithecus bieti (assembly GCF_001698545.2). NCBI lineage: Eukaryota > Metazoa > Chordata > Mammalia > Primates > Cercopithecidae > Rhinopithecus > Rhinopithecus bieti. Next base: position 935,481 of record NW_016812252.1, on the reverse strand, counting down.
TTGATCAAGACCCTTATGTGGTATTCGCATCGTAGTACAGTAAAGTCTATCACCTGAAGAATACGTCTCTCAGGTTCCTTTTGTCGTTAAGGCTTTGATCCTTTGACTTTCAGATGCTTACAGATGAGAAGCTATTGCTAACCAGCCCTCTCCACCCAGGCTCAGAGGGCTTCAGGGTTGCAGGGTCCCAGAGCTCCCGCCTCCATCAGAACCGCTCTTCTCAGCCTCTTTAAGTATTTGGGGAGTCAGGTGGATGGTTTGTGGCATCATTCATAAACTTGTTTCTGAAAATGTCCTTGTAGAACCCAACTTGCTCATAACTTGGAGATAATCTTTCTAGAGTTTTCTGTTCTGATGAATTGGACTATTCACAGTATCATCTTTAGAGTCTTACAGAATTGCAAGAATATACCTTAGTATACCACTTAAAAAACTGTTATGTCCATTACTGCAGAAACTGCACTTGAATCCAGCTTATTGTATGCATAGTCCACTTGGTATTAGTTTGATTAGCTAGTGTACCTGAACATTGTAGACTTTCTTTCCATAGCTTAGAAGAGGAGACCATTGCTGAAACCTGACGTCCTAATTCCCACAGTTTCAGCCTCTTTAGAAACTTTGCCAAGTTTGTGATAGGAATAGTAAAGGAGGCCTCCTTGGGCCCACCTCAAAGGAGGCCACTTTTACAAGGATCAGGATAGATTAAGTCACTGTTCACATTCTTTTTTTTTTCTTTGGTTTGTTTTGGGTTTTGTTTTGTTTTGTTGTTTTTTGAGATGAAGTTTTGCTCTTGTCACATAGGCTGGAGTGCAATGGCATGATCTCAGCTCACTGCAACCTCTGCCTTCCAGGTTCAGGCTATTCTCCTGGCTCAGCCTCCGAAGTAGTTGGGATTACAGGTGCCTGCTACCACACTCAGCTAATTTTGTATTTTAGTAGAAATAGGGTTTCTCTATGTTGGCAGGCTGGTCTTGAACTCCTGACCTCAGGTGATCCACCCGCCTCGGCCTCCCAAAGTGCTAGGATTACAGGTGTGAGCCACAGACATTTTTTTTTTTTTTTTTTGAG
>NW_016812252.1:917242-933884 GCF_001698545.2 Rhinopithecus bieti | reverse complement strand
AAAAAAAAAAAAAAAAGGAAGAAGAAGCAGTAGTAAATACCTGCAGCCCAAGGCTGCTGGTCAGATGAGTGTAACATCAAAGTCAAGTCCAGTCACATGCTGAAGGCTAGATTTGAGCTTGTACTTTGAGGACTGGAACCTCTACCTCCACAGCTGCTGGCATAAACGATGGGCTCTGTCAGCCCATCTCTTCTGCCTGAGAGCTAGGTTGTTCACTGGGGTTTTTATCTCATATTTATTCAGAAGTAAAAACAGATTTTACTTAAAATCATCTCAGAGATAACCTAGGATGTAAGACAGGCCTTACCAGCATCAAGTGGGATAGGTTTAGCCTGCTTGCTTAGACCACTCTGGTGCTGTTTTCACATAAATTTTTAGTTCTTTTTAAACTTAAACCCTCATTAAAAGAATCAAGGTCTGAGCTACCCAACCTGAGTCCATCTAAGAAAGGGTGATCTTGCCTCCAAAACCATTCTTCTAAAAAGACTCCTTAGATAACGATAGTAGAAAGACAATAAAGGTGCAGTGTCTGAGACCCAAAATAATCAAACCTAGCCAACCTCTGAATAAGATCCATAAGGAGTTTGAATTGGCAGATTTAAAGAGCAATACAAAATTTTGATCAAGACCCTTATGTGGTATTCGCATCGTAGTACAGTAAAGTCTATCACCTGAAGAATACGTCTCTCAGGTTCCTTTTGTCGTTAAGGCTTTGATCCTTTGACTTTCAGATGCTTACAGATGAGAAGCTATTGCTAACCAGCCCTCTCCACCCAGGCTCAGAGGGCTTCAGGGTTGCAGGGTCCCAGAGCTCCCGCCTCCATCAGAACCGCTCTTCTCAGCCTCTTTAAGTATTTGGGGAGTCAGGTGGATGGTTTGTGGCATCATTCATAAACTTGTTTCTGAAAATGTCCTTGTAGAACCCAACTTGCTCATAACTTGGAGATAATCTTTCTAGAGTTTTCTGTTCTGATGAATTGGACTATTCACAGTATCATCTTTAGAGTCTTACAGAATTGCAAGAATATACCTTAGTATACCACTTAAAAAACTGTTATGTCCATTACTGCAGAAACTGCACTTGAATCCAGCTTATTGTATGCATAGTCCACTTGGTATTAGTTTGATTAGCTAGTGTACCTGAACATTGTAGACTTTCTTTCCATAGCTTAGAAGAGGAGACCATTGCTGAAACCTGACGTCCTAATTCCCACAGTTTCAGCCTCTTTAGAAACTTTGCCAAGTTTGTGATAGGAATAGTAAAGGAGGCCTCCTTGGGCCCACCTCAAAGGAGGCCACTTTTACAAGGATCAGGATAGATTAAGTCACTGTTCACATTCTTTTTTTTTTCTTTGGTTTGTTTTTGGGTTTTGTTTTGTTTTGTTGTTTTTTGAGATGAAGTTTTGCTCTTGTCACATAGGCTGGAGTGCAATGGCATGATCTCAGCTCACTGCAACCTCTGCCTTCCAGGTTCAGGCTATTCTCCTGGCTCAGCCTCCGAAGTAGTTGGGATTACAGGTGCCTGCTACCACACTCAGCTAATTTTTGTATTTTTAGTAGAAATAGGGTTTCTCTATGTTGGCAGGCTGGTCTTGAACTCCTGACCTCAGGTGATCCACCCGCCTCGGCCTCCCAAAGTGCTAGGATTACAGGTGTGAGCCACAGACATTTTTTTTTTTTTTTTTTGAGACGGAGTCTTGCTCTATCGCCCAGGCTGGAGTGCAGTGGCCAGATCTCAGCTCACTGCAAGCTCCGCCTCCCGGGTTCCCGCCATTCTCCTGCCTCAGCCTCCCGAGTAGCTGGGACTACAGGCGCCCGCCACCTCGCCCAGCTAGTTTTTTGTATTTTTTAGTAGAGACGGGGTTTCATGGTGTTAGCCAGGATGGTCTTGATCTCCTGACCTCGTGATCCACCCGTCTCGGCCTCCCAAAGTGCTGGGATTACAGGCTTGAGCCACCGTGCCCGGCCGAGCCACAGACATTCTATCTTTTCCTTTTTACCTGGCCCATTTCCTTCTTCCCCCATCACCGTAACAACGCACATCTCACATTGATCAGTTATGGAGTCATCAGGTGTGATGAGAAGAACAAGATGAAATTGTAGCCTTCTTCCACAGTTTTGAGGCATGTAAAGCATAAGACAGCCTCATCCCATGGGCTCTTGGCCCCTTCCATGCACCTTCTAATCACCTCAACACCATTTCCTTGGTCAGTTTTCTTATTTGCTTCCCAGAACCCTAAGTGTCCTCCCCTAGTGTTGTGCTTCACTGCGTAAAACCTACATGGCAGTAAGAAAAAGTGAAGAATTTGAGACCTATCACAACTAGATTCCAGTGACAAAAGAAAACATTATAGAATGTCAGCACATACCAGCGACTGTGGAATGTCACTGAGCTGCAGCAGGTTTAAGTGCAGGAACAGCCCTCTGAGAGAACCACAGAAATAAGAATATAGCCAGAGTAGATTTCAGGTATCTGCCCACTGCGGATCTCTGCCCCTTAAGGTAGGTGCTCACCTGGGCTTACCCCAATTCCCTCTGGAGATTTACTTTTTTAGACTTCCCCAACTATCATCATTGAACCATAGGGTTTTTTACCCCAATTACAATTCTGAGATAATGGCTAACAGGAGTTTTGTGATTTCAGGGCAAAGATGGCACTGCAGCAGTACCTGGCATGATGGGAGTGCCCCTGGGCACCTGCGAGCATCCCACCTCCTTGTTTAAGGAAGTACAGGAACCAGCCTCATTTGATTCCTTCTATTTGCACAAGTCACCTTGGACTGCAGGGAGCTGTTTTGCAAAAGCAGTTTAGTAGGCTTAGATCTCAAATTCATCTTGAGAACATTTTTTTGAGGTAGTAATTTCCTCAGAAGACTCTTGTGTTTTGTTTTGGTTTTTTTTTTTTCTGAGCTACCCGGACTCTTTATTAGAACAATCAGTCATTTTCCTTTGGACCTACAATTTTTTGCCTATGCTGCAGCCACTTTGTGAGTGAGAATGAATATGTCTGTGTAAACACACAGGCACGTGTGTGTATGTGCACGTACATGGGCCAGAATGAATGGATGTGTGTGTGTGTGAGGGATACCTCAGATTTTTCTTTTCTTATTTTGTGTGAAAATCTCTTTTCTACAGATTTTCCAGGGTTTAAGCATTGCTTGCTGTATAAAAAACTTTACTGAATTATATACAGTTTGAATGAAATGTTATTTTAAAAACAAAACAATTGTTAAGTGTTCCATAAAGGTTATGTTGAATTTTGGTCAGATGAATATTTGTAAGTAAAAAATATATGCATTTCTGAACCTCAACTTACATAGATTTTCTTTATATATTAAAAAAAAAGAAAAAGTTGGCTATAGTTGGCCTGATTAACAGGCACTATACATGGTGCTGTGCAAAAATAGTAAGCTAGCATCTTACTGCCATCAATATTAGCAGGTACAAAGCCTTTTTTCATCCTAATTCAATAAGTTCTCAGGCTTCCAAGTCAGACAGACAGGGAGGAGTAAAGTGAGGCGACAGATTCACCATAGGCTTTTTGAAGCATCAAAGGGAAATATAACTACTGATAGTGAAAGTCCAGCCATGACCCAGATGGGCTTACCCTTGACAGGAACTGGGGACCGAGAGCCTCCCAATTGCCCTAACTCCTGTCATTGGTATTAGCAATATCTGGCTGGATTTAGAACCAGTCATGGAAACTTGTGCTCAAACTAAAAGTAGGTCATCACTTCCCAGAAACAGAACACCTTGTGCTTCCTGAAACAGCATATATCACTGTGAAACTAAAGAATGTTCTACAGACACACCTGTAGAAAGAAACAAAGAACAGGATAGTTTAGAAAGCTTTCTCTTAGCTGTATTCAGCAAATTTCATATTAGTTGCTCAGGATTGCTAGTTGGTATGCTTTTGTAAAATGAGATTGAAATTTAATAAAAGATGCAACTAAAATATTTTCCTGCATGAAGCGAAAAACACTCAAGTTGAGAGAGGGGCAAGGGAATCTCCCCAGGATGACTGAAGATGACTTCTTTTTACAGCAAGTACCATTAGCCTTTCTGCACCCAACTTCTGGGTCAGCAGCAAGGTGAACTCAACAGAAGTTGCTCTTGACTGTTTGAAGGTAGAAGCAGCCTGCCCTTTCTCTTTGTTAAAAGAAGGTCAAAGGCATCACAACCAGGATGCAAGGTCTGTGGTCCAGAAGCTTGCGGTGAGTGTGTGCCACTGATGGAGCCCCAAGCCCACCCACCAGCCACTCCTGATGGGGTTGCTCACACTGCAGCTGCCCTATCACTACCATGCACCTTCCTTTGAAGATTTAAATGTTTGATTGCAAATGAATGTTTTAAAAATGTATTTAATGCAATTTTTTTCCTGCTTTCAACATGACCACCCAAGATTCAAGTTACTATTTTTTCAGAACATCACTGATTTTAAAATCTGTCCCAACAGGACTTGGTTTTGTGCAGATATCAGAGTGCTAATGTGAGAAACCCGGTTAAAAGAAAACTTAGTTTATTGGGAAGAAAGCCTTAGGCCCACTCGTTTCTAGTACTGTGAAAATATCCTTGGTTGGCATTTTTAACACAAAACACTATAGTATTGGTATTAAATAGTACTAGGTAAATATAAAGAAACCAATAATGAATTGCTGAGACAATCTTGAACCCAAATAGCATTAGAGAGCTGAAGGCCCAGTGAAGTAACACTTTCACACTTAAACTCTGTGGATACATCTTGCCTGTGGGTATAAACAGATGGTCAAATTAAAAATGCTTTACTATAATTAACTTTTCTGATTTGAATGAAGGGAAATGTATTTATTGAAACAAAGCTGTTTGCTGCTTTATGCAGGTGCAGTGTTCAGTCAACAAGGAAGTGGGAAGAGTGGACATGGTCTTTTGTCTACACCCAAGTTCTTAACTAAGCTTCTCGCTCTAATACTGCATTCTGTTTCTCCTTTTGTGCCCTCATTGTAATCCAAAATTTATGAACTAGAAAAGAATGTCCAATTTAATAAGTTGCATTTTTTTTCCTTAAGCACTTTATTCAGAACAATACATGTTCTTCTGGTAGTGTTTGGATAATATGATTTTAACACATGCTAATAAAAGCCAAGAAAAATCACGGCAACTTCTAAAAAGGAGTCTGTTTTCCAAATGTCTAGAACATTAGGAAACATCAGAAGATAATGTGTACACACTTTTGGAACCTGTGATTCTTGGTAAATGAAGGGCTGGGAAGTGCTTTGCATTTCAGAGTGGGACCCAGTGCCTTAGGGTAACTGGCTCCTAGAGGCATCTGCAGCAGTCTGGGGACCCCACTCTTTTTGGCCTCCTTCTGAAGGCCAGCAGACCTTCACAGGTGGGCACTCCTAGCCACAAGGTATCCCATCCCCAATGTCATGTCCATCCCCTCCATCCTCTTCTTAGGTATGCCCCATCTCCACTGCCACCAGCTGCTCAGTGTGCAAGAGCTTGCTCTCCCTCTGCAAGGACACACAGGTGCTCTTCATCTACCACGCACTGCCACCTTTCCCGTCTCTGAATTGTAGGCACACCTCCTATCTCAAGGCCTCACTGGAAACAAAGCCAAGGATACCTGTACCAGAGTGTGGTGGGAGGGTGATGAGGCGGGCAAGAGAGGGAATAATCGTGGTAGGAACCTCTGAGAGGACCCAAGGTAAGGCCAAGAGAGTAGGAGCAGGTCCAAGCAGGCCCCTGTTTCCCATAACCGCCACAGGGAAAAGTTGGAAGAAAAGCCTAAGAAAAGAGGAAGAGGGCCTCCCACCCCAGATCTTGATGGAGGGCTGACAGAAAGGTTCCAATTTCTTGCCACCTGGGATAGGGACTGGTGCTGTCCCCATCCTGCCCCTTCCCTGTTTACTGGGCAGAGAGGCACATGTTTATTTCCAGCATGAGAGAAGGTCTAGGATCTGGCTTTAGGGAAGGCTGAGGGAACCCCCCAAGTCCACTTGAGTGGACTACTAAGCCACCTTTCCTCCCTCTATCTCTGCAACCCCTGGCTCCTGGCTTTGGCAAGCACTCTGCCCTCAGGCTGAGTGGAGGTCCAGAGCCAGTCCTGAAATAAAACCACCCTCCTTGACTTCATGGAGCCGAGTCTGCCCTCCTTCCTGTCAGGCACTCACACCCAGGAGCCAACGGGTCTTAAAACCAAAAGCGGCACCCATCCTTGACTTCCTTATTTGCTTCTGTTGTGGGAAACCAGGCCTAGGGTCTCTGCCAAGGAGTTCCATCCTCTAAGAGTGGGCTGATATTTGAGCCACTCTCGGGAACCCCCTTACACCCCATTCCCCTGTTCCTTATGCCATGAAACTTGTGGACTCTTAGAGATGCCCTGCAATGCTGAACCCACAGCATCCCTGAGTCACCAGTAATGGGAGGAAGAGGCATGTCACCATTTCCTTACACTCCAGCCCCATCACCTAGTGCCCCACTTGCTTTCCCACTGCCCTGCCCAGCTACTTCATCCATCACTGACACAAGAACACTCTCCGCCTACAGGCTCAGTTCCCCAATCTCATTTTCCCCTCTCTCCCCTGCTTTGGGAGGCCCTGGTGGCTCCATCTCTCATCTCACCAGTGTTGGAAGATCCTTGGCTTCCCAGATTCTGGGGAGATCAGATGGCTGTCAGCTGGGTGCACCCCCTCGAAGTAGCTCATTCAGAGCCACACATACCTGTGGTGTGGAAGCCCAGGCATAGGGCTTCTCCAAGTCATTTGCCACTTCTGAAGTGGGCACAGACCATATGGGCCCCGCTCTTGAACCCACTCCCAAAGGGAAGAGCACAGCCCCATGGTGGGCTGTGAGTCTGGGGATCTGGAATAGTGCATCCAGCTTCCTGACAGATTCTGTCAGTGAGGGCTTTGTCATGCACATTGAGATCCTGTACAGGTTCCGATGAGCACTGTGGACATGTGTGTTTCCATCCAGGGGTGACACAAGGTCCTGGCAAACACAGTGGCCTTAAACAGTAGGGCCTATTGAAGGTCACCAGCCTTGGTTCCCAACTCTGGGGACTGATTTATCCATGTATCCCCAGAGCCAGCTCAGGGCCTAGCACAGACTGTCTTGTGCTAGGCTGACAAAGTGTGATGCACCCACGAAGACGTCCTCTGGGAGCTAACTGCCCATTTAAAGAACTTCAAGTCATGGACAAAACCAGCAAGGAGGAAGACGCTGCCATTTGCTTCCTAGTATAGAAAAACATGGCCTTCTCCTCAGGAAAAAGTATGCCTGCACCTGGCAAATTTACAAATAAAGTGGTTAGAGGGGGTGGCATTGTGTGCCAATAATTTCCAAGTGGTCATAATAGCTACTTTTTACTGAAATCCTGTGTCCCTCAAGGGGAGAACTGCAGAGTGATGGCTAAGCCAGGCAATTCAGTGAGAGCTGAAGGCAACCTGCCCCACTAGGAGCTCTCAGCTTTTAAATTTAGGTGTCACCCAGAATCAGAAACCAGAGAAATGGGGGAGGGATGCGTCAAGAAAATTAGATGAACCGTGTTTCCAAATTTAATGTCTAAGCATTGCTTTATGAACATGCCTTGGTAATGGAGAACTGCAGATGGGAAAATCTGGCAGCATTAAATGACTGTTGGTGTGACTTGGGCAGGCAGCATGAAGAAGCATTTGGAGCCTATTTATACCTGCCTCGGCATCAGGGTGCCTGAAAGTGTCATAGCCAATCTTGCACTGTTTTCAAGCTCATGGTTACCAAATTAAGTTCTAAAATTGTTTAATTCATAAGGTAGATTTATTGTTGGGGAAACACCATCTCATATAACCCAGTATCTTCTGAGATGACACTATATCTCACAACAGGATATAATAACTGATGTTCAATTATTTTGTAAAATCCCAAAGACAGAAAAAAAAAACTGTGTTCTACATACTGTTTAATAAGGCAGAAAAGTATATACTATTCTCTTTACTTTTTTTTTTTTTTTTTTTTTTTGAAACGGAGTCTCACTCTGTCACCCAGGCTGGAGTGCAGTGGCATGATCTCAGCTCACTGCAACCTTCACCTCCCGGGTTAAAGCAATTCTCATGCCTAAGCCACCCAAGTAGCTGGGATTACAGGCGCACGCCACCACGCCCGGCTAATTTTTTTGTATTTTAGTAGGGACAGGGTTTCACCATGTAGGGCAGGCTGGTGTCGAACTCCTGACCTTAAGTGATCCACCTGCCTCGGCCTCCTAAAGTGCTGGAATTACAGGCGTGAACCACTGCGCCCAGCCGTATTATTTCCATTGTCTACAAAAGACAGCTAAACCAAAAAGTATTGGTACTCAAAAGAGTAAGTTCCGATTCTGGAGGTCCGTTTTGTGCAGTAGACCCANTTTTTTTTTTTTTTTTTTTTTTTTTTTTTATTGAAACGGAGTCTCACTCTGTCACCCAGGCTGGAGTGCAGTGGCATGATCTCAGCTCACTGCAACCTTCACCTCCCGGGTTAAAGCAATTCTCATGCCTAAGCCACCCAAGTAGCTGGGATTACAGGCGCACGCCACCACGCCCGGCTAATTTTTTTGTATTTTAGTAGGGACAGGGTTTCACCATGTAGGGCAGGCTGGTGTCGAACTCCTGACCTTAAGTGATCCACCTGCCTCGGCCTCCTAAAGTGCTGGAATTACAGGCGTGAACCACTGCGCCCAGCCGTATTATTTCCATTGTCTACAAAAGACAGCTAAACCAAAAAGTATTGGTACTCAAAAGAGTAAGTTCCGATTCTGGAGGTCCGTTTTGTGCAGTAGACCCATGGTCACGTGCTCCGGAAGAGCAGCACAGCCATCTCAATCCACATCCTCGGGAAAGCAAAGCGCCTCAGTGGGCCCCTCTGTTGCTTCAGCCTCACCGCCTGTGGGATGACAGATGTTGGGTAGGACTCCTGAAACAGCCCTGTCCCAGACCTTCTGTCCCACCCACCATCCACAAAGAAATGGGAAGTTAAAGGCCAGAGCGGGAGGGCCAGCAAAGAAGTCCTGATACGTGTTAAGGACCAGGAATTAAACAGAATGGATAACATTGAGCATTTAATTCATGTCATATGCCAGACCAAGAGCTTTACATCCTGTCTTTCATCTTCACAACAGCTCTATGATGAAGATTTTTATTATGAAGTTACTTGTGGTTATGACAAGTCTATCATTATCTCCATTTAACAGATGAGGAAACTGAGGCCCAGAAAAGGTAAGTAACCTTTTGGAGGCTCTTCAGCTGGGGAATAGTGGAGCCAGAATTCAAACCCGGGATTGTCTGTCACCTTGACTCCTGCGTTTTTTTAGCAGGAATAGGGCTAAGTACAATGGAGGCATATGCTTCTCCCCAAAGCTGAGAAAGTGTGACACATCGGAATAAATGGGCAGAACAGCACCCCAGCCAGGCTGCTTCAGTGTCCAAAGGAGGCTGTGCACTTATTCCCAGGATGTGGTCTGCAGGTAACCCCTTTTCTCATCACCTGAGGCCAAAAAGTCAGTCTCATGATCTTCCAGCACGCCCAACAGCCCAGTGAGAACTTCCCAGCCACCTGCCCCAGACTTGGCTCTGAGTTACAGCTCTTTGCTTCCAATCACCACCCCCCATTCCCAAAAGCTTGAAGGTGCCCCACAACCCTGGACACATAAGGAAATGCATCATGGACTCTCTGAGGGCAGGTCCCAGAGGAAAGCTGGCCTGGAGTGTGTCAGTGGGTCTCTGATCCACACAGAGCCACACTTCCCAAGATTTCCTGGCTCCCCAACCTCTGGCTTGCTCAGCTTGTTCCTCAGCTGGCAGTGGGAATAATTCTGCTTCACAGGGCAGTGACAAGTCCACCTATTTTGACTTGGCTGCATTTCAGATCTTGAGACCATGAGCATATCAAACATTTAGGCAAATATATCAATTAAAACCCAAACATTTAGACACACATTGATTATTTCCATTTCAGATGTGAATGTGGCCTTCTCCCAAGAATCCAACCCTCACATCCTTTGGGTTTTCCCAAGGTAATCATCTCCCAGCCCCGTCCACTCATTTCGTGCTCAAACCAGAGACATGTAATGCAGCAGTTTCACTGGTTATAGGGTAGACTTAGTCACATGGGCTCCGGGCCCCTTGGGGCTCTCACCCAGATTTGGAGGTGGCGATGCCACCTCCCATGCCTTTCCCAGAGGCTGTCTGAATGCTTCCCATGAAGGGAAGGTCCTAAACAATGGTCATGCATTGAAATGTGGGGCTGAGGGAGATGAGGTCACAGCAGGCTCCAGGTTGAAGCCCCTTCTGTATAGCTGCATTTCTCAGTGAGCCCTTAGGGGCTTAACATGGAGTGTGTGGAGTACGTCTGGCCTCTGACTGACTTTGAGGTAGGCTTCCAGAAAGTTAATGAAATTTTCCCAATGGTTTCCACAGGGAAATGCAAATAAAGTACTTTTGCACAAAATATGACTCCAGAATAAGCAGCAAAAAATTTAATGAGGTATTAAAAAGCAACACTGTTACTCTATGAGGACACAAAAGAGTTTAGTATTGATACTCAAGTTATATAATGACCTGTATTTTCAGAACAGGACTGTATTAGTTTGAAGACTTAGTTACCAAAAATTATCAATCCCCCACACACTCAAGCACATAGTCACAAATTCCTTGTATCTATGATTTAATAAAGATCAAATCTGCCTTGATGACTTACCCTGAGGGGCTTCTGTATCTTTGTCTGAAAATTTCAAACTGGGGAAGAGCAATGCCAGTTCTCTGTCAGCATCTTCTCTGTCCCGGCTTCCGTGGACGGCATTAAAGGGCATTTCTGTGCCGTACTGAGCTCGGAGACTGGGAACATTGGCAAAATGTAAAAGAAACAATTGTTTCATTTGAAAAGAAATGTTTTGCTTTCTGGCAACATGATCACTGGCTACCAATCAGCACCCTGCATTCCTGTGAAATTGATTTCTCTGCAGGAAATACCAAGAACAGCAGCAATGATAATAGTAGCTGGCATTTATTTGGTCATGGCAGTGTGCTGGGCACATAGTTGGGTACTTACACGATCCCATTGCATTTTCGCCACAGCTCTATGAGACAGAGTGCTGTTACCCCCATTTTAAAGATGCCTGATTAATGGTGTAAGCGCAGGAGCTGCCATTTTGTCGATATTACTGCCAAAGGCTAGCACCATACCAAGTGCTTGATAAAGTTTTGCATAGTTATCCTTGCAATAGCTTCGTAAGACAGTAATATTGCTATGATTTCCTGTGTGTCAAGCACTACTCTCGGCGAGGTATATACATGCATGTATACACACTCGTGATGGATGCTTATATCCCTATTTTACAGTTGAGAGAACTCAGGCTAAGAAGAGACTTACAGTGACCTAAGATCTGAATCTTGAGCTGTCTTTCACTAGCCCAGCCTGCCTCATATATAAATGTTCCTGGTCCCCTACAGCTACAAAGTACAACTGCAGTTCCTTGGCCTCTCTAATTTCTTTCCTGTTGTCTGGACCTGTCAGCTTCAAAGGCCAAGGTACAGTGGATTTGGATTGCTGGCGCCAGGCTAAATATTCCCATGTCCAAGGAGCAGGCCAAGGAAGCCCAGTGCAATGTGCAAAACAGGGTACTCAGACTCCTGAGGGCCTCAGGACACCCTGATGGGGAGTAGGTTTGGATGGCATTGAGACTACAGTGCAGATTCTCAGGCCCTGGCCCAGAGTCTCTGATAGGCTTGAATGGGGCCCTAGAATCTGTATTTTCCTGGGAGTACCCTCTGGAATCCTCTGGCTGCAAAGAGAAAACAGTGACTGAGGAATGAATCCAGAAGCAGCCTTCAGAAGAGGACAGAGCAGGAGAGGAGGCACCTCACAGGAGGCACTCAGTAAAGGCTGGGGACTGGACCAGAGGGGGAAGATGTCAGGGTCTCCCCAAATATATAAGAGAGAGGCTCCTGGCCATCAGAGAGTCCTCTGTGTTACCCACGATTCTAGGCTGAACACTTTGAGTGGGACTCAGCTTCCTGGGATGCAGGTTTTAAGATGGATGAAAGGACCACAGCTGGTGACGTCACCTTTCAGGCTGCTCCCTCCTGGCCACAATGGGGTCACAGGGGCCCATGACGGTTCGCCAGCTAGTGACCACGTCTTCGAAGCCCTCAGTCCTAGTAAGGATCAGGAGGTGGCTCGGTCCACTGCACATGTGATGTACCAGCTTCTCAAATGCCTCCTAGGCACAGGGAGGGAAAACAGTGACCCAGGGCAGGAGCTGCTAGGGCCTGCAGAGGATCAGCAAGCCCATCTCACCCACGGGATGAGAGAGAGTTAGTGAGCAGCCTTGCTACCAGCCAGCATGCCCGTGGCCACTCAGCCACTGCACCCTGTCTCTGCCTGGCCACCTCTGCCTGCTGTGGAGGATGTCAGGCATGGGTGGTAGTGATGACCAGCCACACTCAGAGCACTCAGAATGACAAGAGTTTTAAGTTGACTCATTTGGGAATAAATATGAGATGATTATATAAGTTAGGCAGAGACATTTAAAAGACCATATCTATGGAAATCATATGATGCTGGATAACCAAGGGGTGAAATATAGTTGGTACTTCTTTTTTTTTTTCATGCAATGCCTCACAACCCTTCCTCCTCAAGTAACAGTACTCTGGTTTTCCTTCGGGGAACAGCTCTTCTCCATTTAATTTGGTCCAAATTTGACTGACAATCATGATGCCTATTCCCCAACACACACACACACACACACACACACACACCCCTGACATGAGAGGAAGGGCTATGGCCCAAGCTAAGCCAAGAAGACTCCCAAGCAGGTGGGTCATCAGCAGAAGCAAATGGAAGGTGGTTAGATCTGAGTTATCCAATGGCAGTATCTAAAGTCATATGCTCGAGGCTTTGCTTCTGAGATCCCTCGCTTCCTTTTGTCTCCAAGTCCTTCTCATTAAACTCTCCCTTCAACTATGGGTTATCCTTCTAATAAATTCCTTAATTCATTTCTTAGAGTCAAAACCTTTTCTTTGCAACCAAAAAACTTTACCTGACACAGCCTATTGTCATTCTGAGAACAAATTCATGACCCACTTGCCGTTCCTATTTTGGTTCTTCATAATTTCTTCTGTCACAAACTAATATCAATCTACAAGCATAATGTTGGAGGAAGAGAAACGACAGCGTGTTGAACTTGTGGAAGTAGATGAGCTGACCTCTCCAGCTCTGTGTTGGTAGAAAAGTCGCATTTCTGCCTCTGTCATGGTTCTCTCTTCATTTGTTAGAATTTCAAACCCAGCTTCCTGAATCTGTAGAATATATATAAATATTCTGAAAGGGTAAATCAAGCTCAAATTCACATTGATTAATTAATTTAGTTGCAAGGTAAAAAAATAAAGACAGGCAACATTAAAGGCTGTGGAGACACTGATCCTCACATTATCTGTCCCAATCAGATTTAACATTTTCATTTGCTTGAATGGAGTTTGAGCTACAATCCCTTAGAAGTCGTCTTCCCGCACTAAGATATCACTGCCTGGTGCCCCATCCCTGTTTATCCACAAGAGAGGGCACAAGGACAGTGGTGCACGTAAGTGTTGTCTCTCTTACCTTCATGATAATCTCATCGGTCTTTCCGTGGGCCACTGCGTCTGGTTTAATGATGGCCAAGGTACAGATCCTCTCTGATGAAACTAAGCCAAAAATGGTGCTGTCAGATGCTGATGTTTGAGGCTCTCGGGAGTCCATCCACAAAAAAACAATGCTACACAAGGCTCCATTGCACCAAGTGGTAGGCACAGGCTTGGGCTCTCAGGGTTCCCTCCCCTGGCCTTAGTTTTGCCCCTGCAAACCTGGACTCTGGTGGATGTACCAGTCTGACTCCAGACCTCAACCTCCATCTTGCTGCAAGGAACAGAGACTGAGAGACTGGCTTAATGAACCTGTCTCTGACAGGGCAGGTGGCAGAGGAGGAACATGGGGGAAGGGATTGCTGAAAGACTGCTTGGGACCAGAAATCCAGAAACAACTGAATTGAGTTGGCCTGGGGAGTGGTAAGAAGAGGTATAGGAGAAAGTGAGAGGGGGCCTGGAGCATGGGCAACACAGACCTGGCTGCCCTCATCTCTTCCTGTCACCCTCTCATGATTCCCACCCAGCCTCTACCTGCTGTCTGCCACATGCTCTCCTTTCACTCTACTGGCTCCTGTGCCTCTGCTGCTTTTTCCCTTTCCTGCTATGTAGCTAAAAATGGCTCCTCCAGGCCCTGAGTCTGCGTGATGTTCCGTGACTTCTCAGCTCCAGCACATACTACCAGATTGCAGTTTCAGTAGTCTGTCTCCGTTCAAGTTCTCCTGAGATAAGCCAGATTGCCCCACTCATTAGTCTGAGCCAAGGTACCAGCCCTAGCTCACTGGCCAGTCTGCTGATTGACTGCCCTTGAATGAGCATCCACCAGTCCAATTAGCTATGACAATGAAGGAGGTGCCACAAGATCAGAGTCCACTGCTGAGGCCCACAGGAGCTATAGGGAGGTCTGTGTCTAGTCCATGAGCCCACCTCCATTGTCCTCCTGCTTATATAAACTTGTCTTTGGTGAGTTATCTACACTCTACACAGAATCATCATTCTCCTATCACCTATTTTGTTTCTCAGCTTTTACATTGGTTGTGTTGAAATGAAACAAGACAATATCTACATTTAAAGAGGGCTTTCTAGTCTGAAAATCTCAAAACATGTATTGCAAAAGTATAAATCATTTCAAGTAACAAATCTATTATTTCTTTCTGAGATTACTATTTCTAATATATCATGAATAGTTAGATTTTAAGAGACTTTTACAATACATTCCATTATAAATTGATTAATGAGATCACCTAAAGGTAGAGGAAGAAGAGAAGAGACCAAAACAGGGGCCTGGGGCATTCCAGGTTAAAAGGACAGCACAAGAAAAGAAGCCAATGAAGGAGAAACTGAGGAGAGGCCAGAGACATAGAAGGAAAACAAGAAAAGTCATGACATCTCAGAAACCGGAAGAGAAGGTTTTGAGAAGGAAGATACTGTGAACATCATCTCATTCTGCAGAAAAATCCCATAAGATATGCACTGGAAACTACCTGTTGGTGCCACCAATGAGCACCATTTCAGGGAGTAGTGAGCACAGAGGCCAGATTGCAATAGGTCGGGGCACGAATGGAAAGTGAAGGTGGCCTAGAGTGTGGACAAAGGAAGCTTGGCTGTGAATAAGAGGAAGACTAAGGGCAAGGGCAGTATCTTAGGTGGTTTTCTAGGTGGGAGAGACTTGATTTGGGAGGAAATCACGGAGGAGGGAAGAAAGAGGCGATAATACAATAGGGGAGTAACAGATGTCTCCTGCAGAATCACAATCACTGATTTTCTCTTCACCCTTGAAGTTTTCTTGCTGTCCTAAACTGTGCCTTCTCCCTTGTTAGAATCCAATTCAAACAATTCTTATTCTCCACACATGTAAAAACAGCCTTTCTATTTCAAGCAATAATTTAAAAAATCTTCCTCCTCTTATCAACACAGTTCCTGAGCCTAATTCTGGTTTTCCCTTGTGTCTCGGTTACCACCAAGAGACACCATCCCAGCAATAGCCTTCCTAACTCTTAGCTTTTCTTCATTCTGTCAGGCCAAGTTTTCTCTTATGAAAGGTTCAGGAAGTACTGTGATACCCAGGAGTGTAAAGTCTGCAAGTTAATATTTGGGGAAGATAGGAAAGAGGTTGTAGGGCTCTGGGAAAGAAAGGTTTTCTAATGTTTAAGAAAGAGGTGAGGCCGGGCGCGGTGGCTCAAGCCTGTAATCCCAGCACTTTGGGAGGCCGAGACGGGCGGATCACGAGGTCAGGAGATCGAGACCATCCTGGCTAACACGGTGAAACCCCGTCTCTACTAAAGAAATACAAAACTTAGCCGGGCGAGGTGGCGGGCACCTGTAGTCCCAGCTACTTGGGAGGCTGAGGCGAGAGAATGGCGTAAACCCGGGAGGAGGAGCTTGCAGTGAGCTGAGATCCGGCCACTGCACTCCAGCCTGGGAGACAGAGCAAGACTCCGTCTCAAAAAAAAAAAAAAGAAAGAGGTGAAAAAAGAGGCTTGAGCTTTTTTAAAAAGTTCAAATAAGGACTAAGGAAATACCAGCATCATTGCTTTCAGTTATTGGTGTTGCTTCCCTCCATTTTATTACATGCAGCTTTTTTTGATGCCTGGTAATTGCCATGAAAGTCACACCTGTTATATTTGAACATAATCAAAACGCTGTGTAATGGGCCCAAAATGCTGTTAAAGATCAGAAGAGAGATTTAACACAGTATGTTTGAAGTCCAGTGACTGGAGACAAAATATTTTATGGTTAAGCTTCCCAGAATCATTCCAATTTATCTAGCAACAGGCTTCTCAATAGAAACTATATAGGCCAGGAGGCAGTGGAATGACATTTCCAAAATACTGAAAGAAAAAAAAAGAACGGTCATCCAAGAATACCATACCCAGCAAAACTATCCCTCAAATATGAAGGCGGGCCAAGCACAATGGCCCAGCACCTTGGGAGGCCCAGGTGGGCAGATCACCTGATGTCAGGGGTTCAAGACCAGCCTGACCAACAGGGCAAAACCCTGTCTCTACTAAAAATACAAAAAAAAAAAA
>NW_016812252.1:871723-917135 GCF_001698545.2 Rhinopithecus bieti | reverse complement strand
AAAAAAAAAAAAAAAAAAAAAAAAAAAAAAAAAAGCCAGGTGTGGCTAAAAGTGGCTCCTCCAGGCCCTGAGTCTGCATGATGTTCCATGACTTCTCAGCTCCAGCACATACTACCAGATTGCAATTTCAATAGTCTCTGTCTCCATTCAAGTTCTCCTGAGAGAAGCCAGATTGCCCCACTCATTAGTTTGAGCCAAGGTACCAGCCCTGTCTCTACTAAAAAAAAAAAAAAAAGCGTGTCTGTAAACCCAGCTACTGAGGAGGCCGAGGCAGCAGGAGAATCACTTGAACCCAGGAGGCAGAGGTTGCAGTGAGCCAACATCATGCCACTGCACTCCAGCCTGGGTGACAGAGTGCAACTCCATCTCAAAAAAGAAAAAAGAAAAAGAGAAGAAAAAAAAGAAGAAGAAGAAGGAAAGCCTAAGGAAATCTTTAATCTGAAAGAAAAAAATACTAATATGCAAAAAGAAGACATTTGAGGTATAAAACCCACTGTTGGCCAGGCACAGTGGCTCACGCCTATAATCCCAGCATTTTGGGAGGCCAAGGCAGGTGGATCACTCTAGGCTAGGAGTTCAAAACCAACCTGGCCAACATAGTGAAACCCCGTCTCTACTAAAACTACAAAAATTACTAGCTGGGCATGGTGGTACATGCCTGTAATCCCAGTTACCCAGGAGGCTGAGGCATGAGAATCACCTGAGCCCAGGAGGCGGAGGTTGCAGTGAGCTGAAATCGCACCATCGCACTCCAGCCTGGGTGACAGAGTCAGAGTGAGCCAAGATCATGCCACTGCACTCCAGCTTGGGTGACAGAGCTAGACTGTCTCAAAAAAAAAAAAAAAAAAAAAAAAAAAAAAAAAAAACAAAAGCCAGGTGTGGTGACTCATGCCTGTAATCCCAGCCCTTTGGGAGGCTGAGGCAGGTGGATCACCTGAGGTCAGGAGTTCGAAACCAGCCTGACCAACATGGAGAAACCCTGTCTCTATTAAAAATACAAAATTAGTCAGGCATGGTGGTCCATGCCTGTAATCCCAGCTAACTGGGAGGCTGAGGCAGGAGAATCTCTTGAACCTGGGAGGCAGAGGTTGCGGTGAGCCAAGACTGTGCTAGCTTGGGCGACAAGAGTGAAACTCCATTTCAAAGAAAAAAAAAAAAACCAAGACCCAACTATATGCTGCCTACAAGAAACCCACTTTACCTATAAAGACACATAGACGGAAAGTGAAGGCATGGAAAAAGATATTCATTGCAAGTGGAAATGAAAAGAGAGCAAGATAAACTATACTTAGATCAGAGAAGGTCACTATGTAATGATAAAGGGGTCAATTCATCAAGAGTAACAATTATAAATATCTACCCAACACCAGAACATCCAAGTATATAAAACAAACATTAATAGATCTAAAGGGAAAGATAGACTGCAATACAGTAATACAATACTGCAATACATAGGGACTTCAACACCCTACTGTTAGTAATGGACAGATCATTCAGACAGAAGACAAACATCATAGTCAAACTGCACGCTAGACCAAACAGACCTAACTGATATTTACAGAATATTTCACCCAAGTGCTACAGAAAAGACATTATTTTCATCAGCATGTGGAATATTCTCCAGAATAGAGCAAATTATAAGCCACAAAGCTAGTCACAACAAATTCAAAAAAGCAGAAATCGTATATATCTTTTCTGACCACAATAAAATAAAATTAGAAATCAATAACAAGAGGAACCTCAGAAACTACACAAACACATGAAAATTAAACAACATAATCATGAACAACAAATGCATCAGATAAAAAATTATAAAGGACAATTTTTAATTTCTTGAAACAAATGAAAATGGAAATATACATCCAAAATCTATGGGATACAGTAAAAAGAGTAATACAGTAAAGGGGAAGGTTGTAGCAATAAATGCTTACATCAAAAAACATAGGAAGATTTCAGATAACCTAATGATGCACCCAAATGCACTAAAAAAGCAATAACAAACCAAACCCCCAATTAGTACTAGGAAGCAAACAATAAAGATCAGAGCAGAAATAAATGAAATTGAGCCTAAAAAATACAGAAGGTCAATGAAGCAAAAAGTTGATTTTTTGATAAGATAAAATCAATGAACCTTTAGCTAGACTAAGAAAAAGAGATGACCCAAATAAATAAAATCAGAAAGAAAATGGAGACATAACAACTGCAAACTACAGAAATATAAAGAATCATTAGACACTGTTATGAACAACTACACACCAACAAATCTGAAAACCTAGAAGAAATAGATAAATTCCTGGATACATGCAATCTACCAAGATTGAACCATGAAGAAATAGAAAACCTCAACAAACCAGTAACAACAAGATCACAACTGTAATAAAAAGTCTTCTGCCAAAGAAAATCTCAGGACCTGATGGCTTCAATTCTAAATTCTACCAAAAATTTAAAGAATAACTGATACCAATTCTACTCAAACTCTTCAAAAAATTTGAAGAGGAGGGAAAACTTCCAAACTCATTCTGTGAGGCCAGAATTGCCCTGATAGCAAAACCAGACAAGGACACAACAAAATGAGAAAACTAGGCCAATATTCTTGATGGACATAAATCCAAAAGTCCTAAACAAAATACTAACAAACCAACTTCAACAACACATCAAAAAGATTATTCACTATGTGGGATTCATCCCAGGGATGTAAAACGGGTTCATCATATGTAAAGCAATATATGTGGTTCATCAAATCATTAACAGAACCAAGAACAAAAACTGTATAATAATTCCAATAGATGCTGAAAAACCATTCAATAAAATTTGAATTCCCTTTATGATAAAAAACCTTCAAAACACTGGGAATAGAAGGAACACACCTCAAAACAATAAAATCCATGTATAACCCACAGCAAACATCATAGTGAATGGGGAAAATTTCAAAGCCTTCCCTCAAAGATCTCGAATAAGACAAGGATGGCTGCTTTTACCATGTTAATTCAAAGACCCCACCAAAAAACTGTTAGAACTGATAAATGAAATCAGTAAAGTTGCAGGATACAAAAGCAACACACAAAAACCAGTAGCATATGTATATACCAACAGCAGACAATCTGAAAAAGAAACCAAGAAAGCAATCCCATTTACAATAGCTACAAAGAATATAAAATATGTAGAATTGGATTTAACCAAAGATGCAAAAGCTCTCTACAAGGAAAACTATGATACACTGATGAAAGAAATTGAAGAGGACACACACACACACACAAATGGAATGATATTCCAGGCCATGCTGATGGATTGGAAGAATTAATATTGTTAAAATGTTAATAGTGCCCAAGGCAATTTACAGATTCAGTGCAATACCTATTGAAATACCAGTAACATTCTTCACAGAAATAGAAAATATAATCCTAAAATGTATATGGAACCACAGAAGACCCCAAATAACCAAAACCATACTGAGCAAAAATAACAAACCTGGAGGCATCACACGACCTGACTTCAAATTATACTACAAAGCTATAGTGATCAAAACAGCAAAATACTAGCATAAAAACAGACACATAGAATAGCGAACCCAGATGTAAATCCACACATTTATAGCCAGCTCATTTTCAACAAAGGTGCCAAGAACATACAATGGTGAAAGGACATTCTCTTCAATAAATGGTGGTGGTTAAACTGAATAACCATATGCAGAAGAATGAAACTACACCCCTATTTCTCACCATATACAAACACAAAATCAAAATAGATTAAAGGCACAATTCTAAGACCTGATACTATGAAACTGTCAGAAGAACATTGGAGAAATGTTCCAGGATATTGGTCTGAGCAAAGGTTATTTGTGTAAGACCTCAAAAGCATAGGCAACAAAAGCAAAAATAGATAAATGAGATCACATCAAGGAAAGAAGCTTCTGCAAAGCAAAGGAAACAATCAACAAAGTGAAGAGACAACCCACAGAGTGGGAGAAAATATTTGCAAACTATCCCTCCAACAAGGGATTAATAACCAGAATATATAAGGAGCTCAAACAACTCAAAAGCAAAAAGAAAGATAATCTGATTTTTAAATGGGGAAAAGATCTGAGTAGACATTTCTCCAAAAAAAAGACATAAAAATGGCCAATGGGTATATGAAAAAGGTGCTCAATATTGGTAATCATCGGGGAAATGCAAATCATAAAATCACAATAAGATTTCATCTCACCCCAGTTAGAATGGGGACTATAAAAAAAAAAAAAGGAGGCTGGGTGCAGTGGCTTACGTCAGTAATCCCAGCACTTTGGGAGGCCAAGGCAGGTGGATCACCTGAAGTCAGGAGTTCGAAACCAGCCTGGCCAATGTGCTGAAACCCAGTCTCTACTAAAAATACAAAAATTAGCCAGGTGTAGTGGCGGGTGCCTGTAATCCCAGCTACTCAGGGAGGCTGAGGCACCAGAATCGCTTGAACCTGGGAGGCAGAGGTTGTAGTGAGCCAAGATCGTGCCACTGCACTCCAGCCTGGGCGACAGAGGGAGACTCCGTCTCAAAAAAAAAAAAAAAAAAAAAAAAAAGAGAATAATGAGGCAAGGATGTAGAGAAGGGGGAATGTTCATATACTGCTGGTATGAATGTAAATTAGCACAGCCACTATGGAAAATAGTATGGAGGTTCCTGAAAAAACAAAAATAGAACTACCAGATGATCCAACAATCCCACTACTATGTATATATGCAAAAGAGGAAATCAATATATTGAAGAGATATCTGCACTCCCATGTTTATTGCAGCAATATTCACAATAGCCAAAATATGCAATCGACTTAAGTGCCCATCAATGGATGAATAAAGAAAATGTGGTGTATATACACAAGGGAATATTATTCATTAATTAAAAATTAAAATCCTGTCATTTGTGGCAACATGGATAGAACTGGAGATCATTATGTTAAGTGAAATAAGCCCCCAAGCAAAGAACAACAAATAGCACATGTTCTTACTCATATGTGGAAACTTAAAAAAATGGATCTCGTGAAGGTAGAGAGTAGATTGGTGATTACCAGAGGCCAGGAAGTGGAGAGAGAGGGATGAAGAGAAGTTGATTAATAGGTACAATCTACAGATAGACAGAAGAAATCAGACCTGGTATTCAAGAGATCAGTAGGGTGACTATAGTTAACATTAATCTATTGTACATGTCAAAATAGCTAGAAGAAAATAATTTGGATATCCATAGCATAAAGAAAAGATAAATATTTAAGGTGATGGATATCCCAATTACCCTGATTTAATTATATGTATGTATCAAATTATCTCATGTACTCTGAAAATATGCACATCTATTATATATCAATTTTTAAAAGAAAATTATGAACCATCAAAAAATCTTCTCAGAGTTCAGATTGCTCAATAAACTGAATACTCATCTATTTTAAACACACATCAAATCTGAGTCTGCTTTGCCTGTTTCCCTTGCTCGTTGGTTCTGCACTCACCCATGTCCTCATCTTCACCATTGTTCTTTCCATGGGAAACACATTCATCTTCATCAGAAAGAGCCTCATCTTTAATCTAGTATAAATTGGTCATTAAAAGAAAGTAGTTAGCTAATTAACATTACCACTAAAACCTGCAAAAACCTGTAGAGACTAAAAAAAGCAAAGCTCCAAAAAACAGAGAAAAAAAATGTCAAAAGTTACCAGTCTTGGAAACTTTGCAAGACCCTTTTTGGTGGCTGGGTGCTTGGTGTAGGGCTGACAGAATTAGAATACAAGAAAAGCCATGCTTATCTTAGGTTTTAGAGTCTGCCTCTTTTCATACGCATTAAGTAGAGATAGTTGATAAGAAGACAAAGAATTGAAATGTAAGTAAATACTAAGAGATTGACTATGCAGTACAGAGAAGCAGTAAAGAGAGATAATATTCCCTTGGAGGAGGCACATGAAAATGTTAGCATTTGCAGTTTTCTTTCGAGAGGGAAAATGGCCAGGTTTCTTGGGAAAAATATGATTTGATTCTAATCCATTCCATAAAAATGGAGCTTTGCTATTTGGAATTTGATAAGAAAACTTGAACAATGAACATGGAATGGTGTGGAGTCACATTTGCCAGATGCTCAAAGCACCAGGAAATACCTCTCTACCTATGGTATGTTGATTTTCAAAGGCAGTCAATTATTTGAAGAACTGGCAGTGTTATCATGGAAATAATTTATCAAAATCACAAGCTATGCTGATTCTATTTCTCATGTTAATGACAGACCTTAATTTCTAAGTTAAAGAAATGAGCCCTCTGAGTTCACAAGTAAAACCTTCAGGAATATGAGCCAATGGGTCACTAGGAGAGATTTCACCTCAAGGCTGAGAGGAGCCCAGGATAGCTGACTTCTCCTACCCATCACTCCATTCTGTAACTTGATTTTCATTTCTGAATTCATTGTTAAGAGTTGAAGTGGGAGATGAAAGGGAAATTGATAAAATAAAGTGCTCTGGATGAAAGAGATGGCTTTTATAAGAAGGTTTCAAAATGCACACATATCACCAGGGCACAGTGCTTGAGGAACAGATCCAGGTGAAACTTTTATGAAGCTGTCCACCAACAGCTCCAGGACAGTCGGGTAAGGGGGATGGGGACTGCTGATCTCGCCCTACTAGCGCACTTGTGAGTTAGCTGCTTATAGAAGTGACCTTCAGTTACCACTTTCCGTTCTCTGCCTTCAGCCAGCACTTTCTTTTCGGCCTCCAGCTGGTCTAGGATGGTTTTCTGCAGCAGTGGGGCATTTGCTCCTCTAACCACAGCCACCAGTTCTCCTCCCTAGAATATGTTACAAACAGCATGAAATACTCTTGGCAAATATTAATCTCGTGCAAGAGATCGCGAGAGTGTCTAGGAGTGTGCCCAAGATCAAGGTCCCTCAACCCCAGGCTCATAGCAATGTGCTCACTTCTGCTGCCCTCCCTTGGCCAGGACGCTCTCAGGTCTGCTTCTAGGATTTTTGCTTGTTTGTTTGTTTGTTTGAGATGGAGTCTCGCTCTGTCGTCCCGGCTGGGGTGCAGTGGCGTGATCTTGACTCACTGTAAGCTCTGCCTCCCGGGTTCACGCCATTCTCCTGCCTCAGCTTCCCAAATAGCTGGGACTATAGGCGCCCGCCACCATGCCCAGCTAATTTTTTTGTATGTTTAGTAGAGACGGGGTTTCACTGTATTAGCCAGGATGGTCTTGATCTCCTGACCTCGTGATGCGAGGCCTCCCAAAGTGCTGGGATTACAGGCGTGAGCCACTGCGCCCAGCCAGTCTGCTCCTAGTTTTAAATGATTTCTCTTTTTCTGATCTCTACCTTCTAGGCCATGCCACTCCTTTCAAAGCTTCCTTCAGGGTAACCATCAGTTCATTAAGGGAGGAACAGTACATAGTAAGTTATGAGTGACTAAGTGTGGCTTACACATGACTTACTCATTCAACAAATATTATTGAGCACTTACTATACCAAGCACCAAGGCAGAGGCAAAGAATATAAACATTAAACATGAAAAAACATAGCTGCAGCCTTCATGAATGGGGACTAGAGTGGGGAGAGGGATGACTGGCCATGCCAAAGAAACAATTACAATACTATAATTTCTGTAAGTAATATGGAAATTTATAAGGTGCTTGGAACTTGGGGCAAGAATTGCCAGCATCATCTGAGATGGTCAGGGAAGGCTTCCCAGTCGAGGTGGTATTTGGGATGAACCTGAGTTTCTGCTTTAACTCTTTCAAAAGTCTGTTTGTTTGTTTGTTTGTTTGTTTGTTTGTTTGATGGAGTTTCGCTCTTGTTGTGGCTAGACGAGTTCAATGGCATGATCTCAGCTGACTGCAACCTCTGCCTCCTGGGTTCAAGTGATTCTCCTGCCTCAGCCTCCTAAGTAGCTGGGATTACAGGCACCCGCCACCAGGCCTGGCTAATTTTTGTATTTTTAGCAGAGACGGTGTTTCACCATGTTGGCCAGGCTGATCTCAAACTCCTGACCTCAGGTGATCCGCCTGCCTCGGTCTCCCAAAGTGCTGGGATTACACTTTGGTGTGAGCCACTGCACCTGGCCAAAAGTCTCTACGTTTGTACTCACAAAGAAATGAATCTGGAGAGGGAGAAGTTCACATAGAGTGGGTCCTCCTTCCATTTCCATCCCATCCCTTAGTGGACCACCACGGGGTTGAAGATTGTGGCCCATGTTCCCATACAGCCAAGTAAGATTTATGCTTTAATTGCTCTGGGCTCAGGCAATTAAGCCATTGTGGTCCATTTCTGCAGCTAAGCTCTGATGTCAAGTGTGTCTGGGGCATGCTCATCTCCGCGCTCCTCCCTGCTTCTCCCTCTTTTCCTCCCAATCATGTTATCTCATGTAAGTTCAGTCTCCCTACTAAAATCCAAAGCTCAAATAATGTTTTATCATAAGTTTCCAATTTATAATACTTGCAGTGCTGAGGCCAGGAGGCTGAAGTTTTCAAAATTGAACAACCCTGGCCTGGTGTTCGGAGACCTGGTTGAGTAGATCCTGGTATTCCTGACTCTACAATGAGGGGGCTGGTCTGAGTGAGGAGGTATATCGATCCGTTGCCATCAGAGCCTGGCAGGTGGCCTCAACCTGGGAAGCCAAGTGTGAAACAATGGGCCCTTAGGGGCATGGAGCTGGACCATGGATGTCACACCCAAGGACATCCAAATTATATTTTCAAAACACTGGGCCACTTGACTTTCCTCAATAGTCCCTCTCATTTCTGACTTTCTGTAAACATATCTTCACATTTTATGATTAAATAAGGGTGAATGAAGAGCTTGTCTGCCCCATAAAGGAGTATCTGTTTTTACCAAAAAGTCCCCTTTATGGAGCAAAGGATAGAAATCTTGAAACCCTGTGCTCTGAGAGTGAAGCCTCAAGTCTAGAGTATTCATGAGCCAAAAAGGAGCATGTACATTTGAGGGACTGGTACTCTCTCCCCGTGTACACCAAGTCAGGAAGGCTGCCCCAGCACAGTGACCACCAGGGTGTTGCGTCATCCACCTCCTTGGGCGCAGGGCCCTCAGGTCGCCATCCTAGTCAACAGCTTGTATCACCACTTCAACTTGGGGGTGGGGGTGTCTGTACGTAGCCAACATCATAAAAAAAGACTGGGAGGCATCAGAGAAAACAGCATCACTTGTTTGAATCTGTGAGGCCTCTTGGTGGTTCCCATTAATTCTCCCAAAGATAATTAATGTCAGTGAGATGCTTCTATTTTGAACTCTAATGATGTGCAGTTGTCAAATAGTTCTGGTTCTGAAAATGTACTTACTGCATAAAACAGAAAGGTTGGCTCGCACTTCCCTCGGTACTTTTCGAGGACATCAAGACGATCTGCCTCTGCCTAAAGAAAACCACTATCAGCAGCTACCCTGGGTGCAGGGGGTGCAGGGCCCGATTGATCAGTGCGAAACCACACAGGGAACTGAACACCCCCAGGACTGACTTCCCCAGGTGGAGCCCCGATTTGCTCTCATGCTGTTCCTGCTAATCAGAGCTGTCCTATAAAATTGCAGACATGTACTCTCTTGAAGAATCAAACGAGGAGGAAGCAAGAGTATCTCCTGCCCCACCCAGCTACTGTACCAGTCCAAGGGAGCGCTACTGGCTAATGTCCTTCTGCAGCCATGACTGACAACCGAGGTGAAGGTCCTCAGGCACCGACTTCATTGAGAAACCTGCTGCACATGGGCATAAGAGATCCCCCACACAAGCCCTTCTACAGCACACTCCCTATGGAAGCACCAAGACTGACTGCCAAAGGAGGAACTGCAAAGTCCTTGAAGTCCAACTTCTTGAGTGATTAGTGTAAGTCATATTTTCTCCTGTCTTCACTGCCTATGAACCTCAAACCCATGCAGCATATCAACAGTGTCTGTTGAATACTTCTCTGGAATTTATTCCCATTTCCATACATTCATCCAAATAAATATTTGCTATAAGTTCCCCTTTATGGAGCAGAGGATGGAAATCTGAAAGTGACATTTCAGTCAACAGTGTTCACGAGTCAAGGAGATGCGGCTGGGGTGGTGGCTCACACCTGTACTCCCAACACTTTGGGATGCTGTGGTGGGAGGATTGCTTGAGCCCGGGAGTTCTAGACCAGCCTGGGCAATATAGTGAGACCTTGCCTCTACAAAAAGTTAAAAAATTAGTGAAGCATGGTGGCATGTGCCTATATAGTCCCAGCTAGTTGGGAAGCTGAGGTGGGAGGATCATTTGAGGCTGGGAGGCAAAGGCTGCAGTGGGCCGTGATCCCACCACTGCACTCCAGCCTGGTTGACAGGAGAAAGAAAAAAGAAGAGAGAGAATATGCATTTGAGTGACATGTATTTCTTCTCTTCATATAGCACCAAGAACTGCTCAAGCCAAGAGTGATATAGGGAGGTGGGGTGGGGAATAGGAACCTTCATAGCTAGAGAAATTAGAAAGTATCATGACAGTATCAACAAAAAGTCCACACTGATTCCTTTTAATGATCTGAGAAAGGCCATTCTCACACTTCTCCTTCCTGACTCTTTTAAATTTTAAATTCTTTTACAATATTGTATGACTGTTGGATGAGAGAGAATCTTACTAATGCAAAGTGCAGAAGGTCCAGGCCGACCTCGATCCTCATCTTCTGGAAGAGGCTCACCACAGGTTTGCAGGGGCCACACCAGCCTTGATAGACATCAACAACTGTGTGGAACCAAGAAGCAGGAACATTCAGTAGACACCAGCGCCCACCACACCAGGCAAAATTTATACCTGTACATTCTAACCCTCCTCAAATGGACATTCATTTGCAGGGATATCTAATGGTTAAAGGGATTTACTAACCCATGAGATTGTAAGCAAGTATGGAAACACAGCTAGCCCTCATTCTTATGAACTTGGTATACTGAATTCTAAATACAGTATAAGTATAGCAGAAAATAATTTTCTTAACATGGCTCCTTTATCTTAAGGGTTCTCCAGGCTACATTCAGGGTTAGGCCTAACACAGGGTGGCCCTCAATGATATTGGAATTAGACTGAAAACGTCTATTTTAAAAAGGAGAGGTCACTCACTGTAGGTGACCCAGCAGCACACAATTGACTTTTATGTAATCCTTCGATAATAAACACAGGTTTGACCTTTTCTTCTGATGAATTAAAAGTCACTTTCTTTGGGTGAAGCAGAGTTTTATTTACTTTAGAAAAATCAACATTTTTCTCCCAGAAAGTGAGCCTGATAGACAGCTAGAGAGAAACTTGGATACCTTTTCTTCTTTAGTCCCAATCTATAGTACATGTCAGGGCTGGATGTAGAGGAACCCTCTCATCTGAGTGTTGTGAACCACATGATCTACAGGAAGCTAAGCAAACCAAGCCAACTCCCTTCTACTGGATTTGTGCAGGACCTGCCCCACACGACCATGAAGTGGCAGAAGGGCTAGATGGTGACATACCAGTGGCCGTATTTTAGAGGAGGGATATCTGCCAAAAGGCTTCAACACTCCCAGAGTTCATGCCTGTTCTACACAGGTGAGGATTTCAGTTCAACCGCTAGAGTAGCATAGTCACAGGGAGATAGTGTCAAAATTGCTAATAATTGATTAACTCTGTCAATTTTAATAGCATGCAATTTGTGATTTTACTTAGCGCAGATACACATTTCAAAATTTTCTCATCAAGTGAGAACTATTAATATAATACAATATAAATTGTCATGACTAAAGTTAGTATAGAGACTGGTGGCACTGTACTAACACTGTTCTGTACTAACCAGGGAAGGAAGGCTTCCCATGAAGAGGTGACTTGCACTGGGCATTGTAGAGAGCCCAGGCTTGGATGGGCAGAGATGGAGACTGTGGTGCAAAGGATGGGCAGCCAGGCATAGGTGGCAGACTCAGGGACCCCTGGGCAGCCTGCTGGACCAGACCTGCCTGAGGTGGTGTGGTAGGAAGTGGTGGCAGGGATCACTGGAGGAATCTGGAATGTGGGGCTTGAGGAGCTCTATCCTGAATCACTAGGCAACGAGGATTTACAGTAAGTATTAGAGAGAAGAGGGAGCTAATATCTTGGACTTGCCTGCATCCAGAATTGTAATAAATAAATTTCTGTTCTTTATATACTACCTATCTGTAGTGTCCTGTTACAGTAGCATAAACAGACTAAGCTATTCTGCTTTAGCTGCAAGAGGGCAGGTGCACTTTGCTTTTCTCTAAAAAGCCCAGTGAGATGGATATCATTATTGCACTATCGAGATGAGGAAACTGAAGTTCAAAGAGGTGAAGTCATGGACCTAAGGTAAGAAAGCAAATTCTCAAGCAGTATAGCTTAGTCCATTTATGCTGCTGTAACAGGACACTACAGACTGGGGCAGTTTATAATGAACAGAAACTTATTTCTCATAGTTCTGGAGGCTGGCAAGTCCAAGATCAAAGTGCCAGCAGGTTTGGTTGTCAGGTAAGGGCTGCATCCCTCTGGAGGAGAATTATGCTGTGTCCTCACATGATGGAAGTCAAGGGCAAGAGGAATAAACTCCTGCCATCAAGCCCTTTCATAAGGGCACTTAATGCCACTCATGAAGGACACTACTCTCCTTTTAACGGCCCCACCTCTTAAAACCATTATTTTTGCCATTCAGTTTCAACACCTGAATTTTGAAGGGGGACACATTTAAACCACAGTACAGCAGACTCAAGTTTTAAATCCTGTGTTGCCTGATGCCATAGCCCATGCTCTTTCAACTGCTCCAGGGAAGAAGCAAGATGCATAAATTCAGCAGTGTTCATTGGTTCAGCCAAGTAGCACAATTTTGCAGAATGTGAGAACCCAAGCTGGGTATAGGAGGAATGAGGAAGCCAGACACACAGGTGGCAGAGGGGATAGAATGAAAAGAATGTAGGCAGAATACTAGGGATGAAAATGAAGACAGTGTGAAAAGGACTTCACCTTTGAGCCTGGCAGAGAAAAAGAACTAGCGAGGGGTGGGGAGAGATTGTTGGAGGGGAAAGGAGAACAAACTCAACTCTAAACAGGCTGGGTTTTCAGTACCAACCAGAAAATCTAAGACAAGTGATCACAAAGGCAACCAGACATCGAAGCAGGAGAGTGGG
This sequence comes from Rhinopithecus bieti, assembly GCF_001698545.2. NCBI lineage: Eukaryota > Metazoa > Chordata > Mammalia > Primates > Cercopithecidae > Rhinopithecus > Rhinopithecus bieti. The sequence continues at coordinate 904,035 of NW_016812252.1, read as the reverse complement.
ATTTGGGTTCCACAGCATCCAGGTAGAGGATAAAGTTCTGGGCTTTCCTGAAGACAAGAGTTTCACAATTGACAGATTTTAATTTATTTTTTTATTTCAACCTACTACAGTTATGTGGATGATGGCCAAAAAGGGCATTTGGGTCGAGCTAGGAAAATGTCCCTGAAGACTTAGAGGGCCCTGTACACAGGCCCACTGAAAAGGGCAGGTTTAAATCCCAAAGGAAAAAAGTTGGAGCTCAACTCTCTGTGCTGTATTTGTATTGACAGTGCACCTGCCATTGCTACTAGCTTCTCCCTCCCTCTTGACGCCCTGGCTCTGTGAGGAGTGGTGGGCACAAAGGCACCTTCACAAAGTTATGGAGGAAGCGGGGATGGGGGTAGGGGGTAGGAAGGAACAGAGAGGAAGTGTTTGATTTGACTCTGAGTGAGAGGAAGCAAAACAGAGAAGCCACATGGACGGAATGGCAGAGACAAGAAAAAGGTGTGTCTGTGTGTGTGTGCATGTGTGTGTGTGTATGTGTGTGTCTGTGCATGCATGTGTAGGCCTGAAGGGACTTTGGCATGTTGAAAGCAGGTGAAAATGAGCCAGCAGAAGGCAAGTTCCCAAGATGCTGTTGGTTTACTTTGGAAGCAAATTTCTGCTGGCTGGAGAGAGAGAGAAAAACACTTATCTATGTATTTATATGCTCCATATCTATATATTCCTCTAGACTGCCTGATGAGAAGGAGCAAAGAGGAGGTCCTGCTACCTTCAGTCAACAGAGGCCCTTGAAGCATTTAGACCAGGCTTGGCAGAGGGTCAGTGCTCACTGGATGTTAGCTACTATCACAAAGGGTGCTTAGCAAGGTGGCTGGCACACGATACATTCTCAAAAAATTAAGGAATGGTGGTTTTTTCACGGTTGTTAAAGAAATGGAAATAATGATTTGTTTCACCTGGAGTCATGTTCCAGTTGCCCAGACAAGACACATGGACAAATGGTTAAGCCTTGGCACCATCAAAAAGACTTTATAATCCCTCAAACAGTAGAGTGTTTGAGGGATTATATTCACACCCACACGACTGGATCAGCATTTATCTAGTACTCACTCAGCCTCAGTCCCAGGCAAGTCTACTACAGATGTGAGATTAAAAAGCCAATGCTGGCCAGGCGTGGTGGCTCACACCTTAATCCCAGCACTTTGGGAGGCCGGGGTGGGCAGATCATTTGAGGTCAGGAGTTTGAGATCAGCCTGGCCAAGACAGTGAAACCCCGTCTCTACTGAAAATATAAAAATTAGCTGGGTGTGAGAGAATGTGCCTGTAATCCCATCTATTTGGGAGGCTGAGGCAGAAGAATCACTTGAACCCCAGAGACAGAGGTTGCAGTGAGCCAAGATTGCACCACTGCACTTCAGCCTGGGTGACTCAGTCTCAAAAAAAGAAAGAAAAAGCCAATGCTGTTGTGTTTAGAGTCTAGGAGAAAAGCCATGATGGTCTTTCCCTACAGGGGCCACAGCAAGTGGGGTGTGTGCTGGAGGGACTGAGACAGAGACTCACCCCAAGTGCCCTAGGAGCTCCCAGGAGGGACGTGACTACACAGAGGTTCCAGAAAGATTTCATACGAGGAAGCTAATTTTGCACTGGGTCAGGGAATAAGAAAGATTTCTACAGTTGGTGATGGGCCATGATATCCTATCTGGCTTGAATGGGCTTAAATGCTGACGTCATTTGGTAATGGGCAAGCTAAGATCAGATACAAGCACAGTGAGCAGGTATATTCACAGAAAAATTGAGCAGGCACACAGAGAGTAACAGAGCACAGAGATATCTGCAGTGAATGAGAACGAGAAGTAAAGAGTGGGTGACAGCAGGTGGTAGGCAGCCTCTCAGATGTCTGTAATGATCCCCACCTCCTGGTCCTCATGTACTTGTGTAATCCCCTGCCCTGGAGTGTGGGCTGGACCTAGTGACCAGCTTCTAATGAGCAGAGTATGGCAAAAGCAATGGGATATCACTTTCAAGATTAGGCTAACAAAAGGCTGTGACTTCCAACTTGTGCCCTTTCTTAGAGCTCTGTCCTGGGGGAAGCAAGTTACCAGGTTGTGAGTAGCCTCATGGAGAAACCAATGGCAAGAAGTTAATGTCTCTGGCCAACAGCCAGTGAGGACTTGAATCCTTCCTACCAACAGCCTCATGAGTGAGCTTGGAAGTGGATCTTCTTAGGCCTGCCAGTAGCCACACAAAAGAGCTTGGAAGCAAATCTACTACTCGTTGAGCCTTGAGATCCCGTCTGACACCTTAACTACCATGGTGAGACACTCTGAGCCAGAGCTATCCAACTAAGCTGTACCTGAACTCCTGACCCACAGAAACTGGGATAATCAATGTTTGTTGTTTTAAACCACTAAGTTTCTGGGTAAATTGCTAAGCAGCAACAAATAACTGATGCCAGGAGGATGGGGATGAGGAGGCCCATAGACAGTGGCCTGCTGTTTCCTAATGACTGCAGTCCCAGGTTCAAGTCCCAGTGATGCCTGGCTCGCCTTCCATCCTTTTGAGTTCCAAGAGATCCCTGTATTCCCTCCAATGCATTCTCCTTTAGTGCCTGAGGTAATTAGAAGAGGTTTTCTGTTACTTTTAACACCAAACAACCCTGAGTACCGACTCATTTCCTGAACTGAATTTACTGATGTTCAAGCCAGACACGCGCGCACACACACACACACACACACACACACACACACACACATCTGGGTTTTTATGAGGTTCAAGGTAATAGGAAAGTAGTGTTCATTGCAGCCCTTTTCTTCATGGTTCATCACACCATTTAATAATTTAGAAAAGAATGGATCTAAAAAGTTATTTTACTTTGAATTACCAGTTAGTCCTTTGGAACTGAGCATTTCCTCCCAAAGCTCTTGGGTGCTGATGTTGACCTAAAGCCAAAGAGGATCAAATGCTGTATTACTGAGGGCTCAGGCAGGGAAACAATTCAATCTCTTTGCTCTAGATTTCTATCTTTCTATCTCTGAAATACTTACAAGTACAGTTCAAGTTATCCTCTGTCTTCTTTTCTCCTTCCTTTTCTCCCTCCTTCCCTACCCAGAAAAAAACACTATCCTAAGAATAATGTGTACTAGTCTCAGGCATTTAAAAAATAATTTTACATGTTATTTGTCTAGGAACAATATATAAATTGTTTTTGTGTCCTTAAAATGTACATGAATGTATCAAACTTTAGGTCTCATTTTGAAATTTGTGTTTTCACTTAGTATCAGAATTAAGTTGAATTTATTGCCATTCACTCACATTTTTTTTCTTATCCACAGAGTTCTGGTTTTATAAATATGAAATACAAGGAAAAATACATATTATCCCTATTCATTAATGTAAAATTTCTTTTCTTTTTTTTTTTTTGAGATGGAGTCTGGCTCTGTCACCCAGGCTGGAGTGCAGAGGCACAATCTCAGCTCACTGCAACCTCTGCCTCCCAGGTTCAAGCGATTCTTATGCTTCAGTCTCCTGAGTAGCTGGGATTACAGGCCCGCACCATCACACCTGGCCATTTTTGTATTTTCAGTTGAGACCGGGTTTGACCATTTCGTCCAGGCTGGTCTCGAACTCCTGACCTCAAGTGATCTGCCCACCTCAGCCTCCCAAAATGCTGGGATTACAGGTGTGAGCCACAACACCTGGCCAATAGTAAACATTTCTGTATAATGTTTTTTACTGTGAAATAATTTCAAACTTACAGAAAGTGTGCAAGTACAGTATAAACATTCAGGGATTTTTTTTTTTAGGTATTTGGAAGTAAATTACAGCTTGTTATCTCATTACTCCTGAATATATTATTCCTATGTAACACAATACAATAATCAAAATCAGGGGAAAAAAACACTGACATATTTTGAACATTTAATCCTTAGATAGAGTACAACTTTTCCTATTTATCCCATAATGTCCTGAGTAGCAAAGGAGCTAATCAGAAACGTGTGCTAGATTTATTTGTCAAGTCTCTTTAGCCTGGAATAGTTCTTTAGTCTTTCTCTTCTTTTCACAATGTTGACACTTTGGAAAATTACATGCCAGGTGTTTTGTAGAATGTCCCTCAGTTGGGGCTTATGAGATGTTTCTTCCTCATTGGATTCAGACTGTGCATGTTTGGGCTGGTTGAAATTGGCTGGACTGGTTGGAGTGTTGGAGAAGCTGAAGATCATTCCTCTCACTACTCCCTAGCAGGTGAGACACAATTTCCATCTGCCTATTACTGATGTTCACTTTGATCACTAGATTAACATGGTCTGCCAGGCCTGTTGTCTATAAAATTATTCCCTTTTTCTTTGTAATTAACATATTTTTGTGATGAGCTACTTTGAAACGATATAAATTAAAAGACCACACAAATTACTACTGGGTTTTTTGTTTGTTTTTTGAGATGGAGTCTCCCTCTGTCACCCAGGCTGTGGCATGATCAGTGGAGTCAGTGGCATGATCATGGCTCACTGCAACCTCTGCCTCCTGGGTTCAAGTGATTCTCCTGCCTCAGCCTCCCAAGTAGCTGGGATTATAGGTGCCCGCTACCACACCCGGCTAATTTTTTGTATTTTTAGTAGAGACAGGGTTTCACCATGTTGGCCAGGCTGGTTGTGAACTCCTGACCTCAAGTGATCCACCTGCCTGGGCCTTCCAAAGTGCTGGGATTATAGGCATGAGCCAGCACACCTGGCCTACTATTATTCTTAATACCGGTATGCCAAGGTCTATGTCCCTTTAAAAAAGATAGGATGCATTATTGGCAATAAGGGCAAGAAACATGCAACACCTGCTAATCCTCTATTAAAAGCCCCTTTTTTGGCCGAACGTGATGGCTCATGCCTGTAGTCCCAACACTTTGGGAGGCCAGGGCAGGCAGATCACTTGAGGCCAGAAGTTTGAGACCTGCCTGGCCAACATGGTAAAACCCTGCCTCTACTAAAAAAAAAAAAATACAAAAGTTGGCCGGGCGTGGTGGCACATACCTGTTTTCCCAGCTACTCAGGAGGCTGAGACATGAGAATTAGTGAACCTGGGAGGTGGAGGTTGAACTGAGATGAGATCGTGCCACTGCATTCCAGCCTGGGCGACAGGACAGAATGAGACTGTCTCAAAAAAAAAAAAAAAAAAGGATCTCTTTTAAGGAAGCATGCTCCTTACTTTTTTTGTTTCAATGAAAAGTAGAAGAAAAACCCAGAAGAGTCTTCTTGATGCCTTAAATGAAGTAAGAGAGCTGGACTGATACAACCTTGGGCCCACAACTACAGTCCTGAGGAAAGTGATAGAAGCGTTCAGAAGGACCCCCCACCCCTACCCAGAGGCTCAGACTTAAGTCACCAGCAACTCTCTGTGGCCCACCCCTGTCACGGAGTGAGTCCCACCAGCTCTGGGGCCAGGACTCTGGGCAGTTGAAGAATCTCAGCCCTGGGAGCCAGGTAAGAGCGGAACGGTGTGGGAACTATCCGGACTTCACTAAACCTTGCATTTGGTAGGGAATGAATAGGGAATGTGTGGCACCTTTTACCCAGACTGTCCCTTGATGTCCTGTCATTTCTGTCTGTCTCGGTTATAAACGGAACCCTGAATAACCTTGCTGAGAGAGAGGACAAGGTTCCTGGATTGGCTGACTTTAGGCATTGCTTTCGAGGGGTTTACCTTATAGAGAGGTGACCTTTACACAGATGCCTCAGTGTAAGAGGGGAGGGAGGCCACTCACTCTCCTCCCTCAGCAGGAGGGACACTTACTGAGTACTGCATTGTACTCAGAGCTCTGAGTAATACACATGAAAAAATAACAACATTGCTAACAAAAGTTATTACCGCCATAGGAGATCTAGGGCATCAACACATGAAATGAACATAATATGGGGCAATAACATTAGAGACACCACAGACCGCATCAGACCAGCCAGGAAGTGTCTAAAGGAGTCTCATCACAGCTCTGCAGGCGTTAAAGGACAGGTATTATCCCTCCTGTCTACGTAAAAGATACGGAGGCCAGAGGGTTGAGGAAATGAGTCACACAGCAATGAATGGTAGGACCAGTTGCTCAGAATTTACTTCAACCAGAACATTCATATATGAAGTGCTTTCTGACTCTAGAATTCTAGAATATAAAGGCTGGAAGAAGGCCCTTAGGGATAATTCACACAACATCCTCATTCCATAGATGGGCAAGCTATAGCCCAGAGAGGGTATGAGATGTAGTCAAAGACACAGTTGGCTATAGAGGACACAAGAACTACATCAGGTCTTCTGACTTTCAGTCTAAAATCCCACCCCACCCCCCACCCCCCCCACCCCAGCATGGGGTACCCTTAGAATGATGCTGCTTTCCCCTTTCCTCTTTTTAAAACCACTAGACTTTTGAAATCCACATACAAACTATCCTACCGAGGACAATAAGAGAAAAACCCGATGTTTCAAAATCGCTAATGCTCTATTATCTAGGAGGCGCTGTAGCCTTAGTATGCATCTTACTGGGACCAGGTGATGATGAGACATTTTAAAGTTTGTTTTAAAATGTTCCCATGTTACAGATCATCCAGATGGTCTCCTTATGACAAAGCACTCTCTCCCAATTCCAGGGTCTATTCCTGCATGTTTTTATCATCACTTCAGAATCAACCACTGTTTATTGTCCAGAACCAAGAAAAAGAGCAGTTGCTGGCTTCTGAATTCACTTGTCCCACATGCAAATGAAGTAAGGTACTCTATATAACAAATGCCCAGCACATAATATATCTCAAAACATATTTGTTAATAAGTGAAATTTGATGAGAACAGTGGTGAGAAAACTGGGTCTCCACAGAGCACACAGTTACAGACTCATGCCCAAAGCCAAAAGAACCTATACTGTATTCTCTGTGCAAGCTGCAGTTATATTTCAACAACAATAACAAAATAACGGTCACGTCGAGTTATGTTGATTCATATTTTCTTGGTTTGTAGTTTTATTTAACGCATGTTTAGGTTTTATGGTTGTATACGCACTATAAATATAAACAGCTTCTACTCAGTTTTGTTTGCATTAATTTTGTTTGCATAAAATTTGTCATCACTGGGGTTCCAAGATAAGTTTTGGCCCTTTAAGACGGAAGGGTACATCACTCAAGTTTGGGAACACTGTCACATACTGCTAGCAAACAAAATGTCACTTTTATACTACAACCCCGCTCCAATCACCCTCCTCTTCCCCGAGCCCAACCCAGAGCTGGAAGCTAGCGCCCCTTGAGGCTTACCTGCAGGGCAGTTTCCTTCTTCCTGCTGCCCATGGCTCTGCAAAGAAGACGAAGCCCTGTTACCGCGGCCGTGAGCCGTTCCCCCGCAGCCTCGCGACAAACCGCTGCGTGGATCAGCAAGCCCAGAGCCTCCTTCAGATAAGCCCCCCTCCTATGGCCCCCGGCCCCTTTTTAAGACGCTTCTAACTGGCGGCAAATCAACACACTGACACAAAGTGAATACCCCACGAGGAAGCGGAGCCTGCAGTCCGCGGGCTCGTGGCTCGCCGGGCGGTTTTCTGGGGATCTGCAAAGCCCCCTCCCCACCCCGGAGCCGGCCAGGGGGCTCCCGCAGAGGCCGGAGTCAGTGCGCGGGGCGCGGTGCAGCCTGCCGGGCACAGGGTCGCCGGTCGAGGAATTCGGACCAAAAAACGACATGGGACCCTGTCATCCCTGCTGTTCTTATGGATTACTGGGAAACTGAGCCACTGCGAACGACAGGTACACGATCTTCGATGCGCCCGGAGTCACCAACCGAGTCTGCAGCGACCTAGCCGCGGTCGTCATGGCAACCTGGCCCCCCTGCCAGGCCTGCTAGGAAAGCCGGCGGACACGTAAGCCACGCCCACTCTGGGCCCAACGCAGTCTCTTCGCGGAGACTCTGAACCCAGCCAGCGAGAGGCAGGAGGGAGTCCCGCCCCTTGCCCTCCATATCGGACTATGGGAATCCACTCATTGGCTGCAGCGTTTGTCAGCGTCTGGAGGCTTTGAACCCACCAGGCAAAGACCCAGTGCATCTGTGCGTTGCACAGTCGCATCTGTGAATCCCTGCATCCCTCCTGCCCCGCCTGCCAAGACTACTGTGCAGCTTTTCTACCATCACATACCGGTATAATGTGTGCAAGGTAGGGGGCGTCTCCAGGTTTTAAGGGGTCTACAAGCGTTCTCTTTAAGACAAAGAATATGAAATTACAAATTCAAAATTAGATATGAAAGTCAACTGAGACACATACAAAACAGTTACAAACATTGTAAATATTAATCCAACTCTATGAATAACCACTTTAAATGTGAATAACCTGATTACACCAATTAAAAGAGAGATTGTCAGAGTGGATTTCAAAAACAAACAAAGCCCAGCTATGTGTTATCCACAAGAAAATACATTAAAAGCAAAAAAATAGAGATAGCTATACCAGGCTGACACTAACTAAAAAAATAGCTGAAGTAGCTATGTTAATTTCAAGAAAAGCAGACTTCAGAACAAGGAAATTTATCAAGTATAAACAGGGACATTACATAAAGTTAAAGGGATCAATTATTTGGGAAGACATAACAATACTTAATATGTATGTACTTAAAAACAGAGCACCGAAATATGTGAGGCAAAAAAAGATAAAACTGCAAGGAAAAATAGGTAAACTCACTATTATAATAGAATATTTTAATACTATTTTAAAATACCATTAAAATATTTTGATACCATTTTAATACAATCCAGCAAGCAGCAAATGAGCAAGGATATAGTTGAACTGAAAAAATCAATCAAATTGATCTAATTGACATTTATACAATACTTAATTCAACAACAGCGGAATATAGATTCTTTCTCAAGCTCACATGGGACATTCACTGAGATAGACCACAATCTAGGCCATAAAACATAGCTTAACAAATTTAAAAGGATAGAACAAAGTATGTTCTCTGACTATAATAGAATTAAACTAGGAATCAATCACAGCTGATGAAAGAAATCTCAAAGATTTAAATAGATGAAGAAATATTCCATGTTCATGGATAGGAAGAATTCATATTGTTAAGATATGAATTCTTCCCAAGTGAAGCATACACCAAATGATTTCCATCCAGGGAGTGCTGATACCCTGCTTGGCCATAAGGTACCCAGCAACCCTCTGTGAAGTACAGGGTGATGGATATACTGGAGACTGAGCATCTTCCTACCTGTCATCCTGTATTCTCCCACTTCAGCTCTGAATCCACCTACTCTTTTCTTGCATTCAGTCCCATGGCAATATTCAGTTCCATGATAATATTACTCAGAGCCACAGTCACTCCTTAAGACACTGCATTGCAAACTGAGTTGATTAGATGCAAATCATGTTCATTGCCACAAGATGGTGGTTGCTCAAGCTCTTGAATGGTGTGGAATCTCCCTTAGAATTTAGTTTCCAAAATAAAATTCAAATCAGATGCTAAACTCCTCCTGCCAGCACACGGAAAGATAGTGATGTTTATTCTTTCTGAAAGGGTTAAATTTCTTACCATGTGGTCTCTATTACAAAATGTACTCACATCTTTGCCAGGCTAGACCTCAGAAACAAATTTAGGTAAACCACATGTCCCCAGTTTGCCGGGACACCCCCACTTTTCACCTGTTGTCCCCTGCAATTATTAATAGCAACCCCTCTCACTTTCAAAAGTGTACAGTTTGGGTTGGGTGCAGTAGCTCACGCCTGTAATCCCAGCACTCTGGGAGGCCGAGGCAGGTGTATCACTTGAGGTCAGGAGTTCGAGACCAGCCTGGCCAACATGGTGAAACCCTGTCTCTACTAAAAAAAATATCAAATAGCCGGGCATGGTGTTGCATGCCTATAATCCCAGCTACTTGGGAAGCTGAGGCAGGAGAATTGCTTGAACCCGGAAGACGGAGGTTGCAGTGAGCCAAGATCGTACCACTGAACTCCAGCCTGGGCAACAGAACAAGACTCCGTCTCAAAGAAAAAAAAAATATAGTTTGGACAACATGAAACCTCATCAGTTTTTTCCCAAATGAATCACCTCGGGTCTCTCCTGCTTTTTAATAAAACTTCCATCTTTTACATGTTTTGTGACATGGGTCAATGGTTTTTTGTTTTGTTTTGTTTTCTGTTTTTTTTTTTTTGTTATTGTTGTTTTTTGAGACAGAGTCTCGCTCTGTCGCCTAGGCTGGAGTGTGGTGGCGCGATGGCTCGGCTCACTGCAACCTCTACCTCCTGAGTTCAAGCAATTCTCCTGCCCCAGCCTCCCGAGTAGCTGGGACTACAGGCATGTGCCACTATGCACAGCTAATTTTTGTATTTTTAGTAGAGACGGGGTTTCACCATGTTGGTTGGCCAGAATGGTCTCCATCTCTTGACCTCGTGATCCACCTGCCTCGGCCTCACAAAGTGCTGGGATTACAGGCATGAGCCACCGCTCCCAGCTGGGTCAATGTTTTTATTTATTATCCAAAAGTCAGATTTTTTTCCAAATGTATCTATTTTTAATCAGCCCTTCCCTCAGTGATGTACTTTTTTGTTTGTTTTATTTTAATGCAAAGCCTGCTAACTTTAAGGGCTACTGAGATGTTTTAGAGTTCGAAAGATTAAAAACCAAACTCTTCCTCCAGCAACTCATGTTTATTGCCACAAGGTGGTGGTTTACTCAAAGGAAACCCTTCTGAGACCCAAATTGGACACTAGGAGCATTTTCTTTATCAAAATACTTCAGAACTGATGTGACTCTGTAAAACAAGGATGACCCTCCTCACTTTAAGAGGAAATCATAGACCAAAGCAGGCTGTATTTCCTCAGATACCTTCCCGTTTTTCATCGTAGAAGATAAGAATGTATATACACATCTTCATCTAACCTGACTCCTCTCTCCTTCCAGGTGTAATGTCTTCTTTTTTCAACAAGTAACAGTAGGTCCCTCCTGTACCTTGCTCTGAGGAAGGCAGCCGGGAGTGGTAGAACTGGCAGCTTTAGGGTCAGACAGATGTGGGCTGGATCACAGGTACACCTACTACCTGTCTAAGCTTGGTTGAAGCTACTTCAGTTTATTCAGTCAGTCTTAGTTTCCTCATCTTTAATTTTTTTTTTTTTAAGAAATGGGGTCTTGTTATGTTGCCAGGTGCCTGGAACTCCTATATTCAAACAGTCCTCCCACTTCAGCCACCCAAGCAGCTGGGACTACAGGTGCCCACCACCATGCCCAGCTTGTTTCCTTATCTTTAAATAGGGAAATAAGACCTACCTTTCAGGAATGTTGTGGAGAGCGGTAATGTGTTTCAAAATTTCTTGACATTAAAACCAGTATTATTGTTGTTGTTGTGAAGGTATCATCAACCCTTTCCACAGTATAGAAACGTGTTGGGTAGCAGCTTCCCAGTCAAGGATCACAAGCCATAAGTCCCCAGGAGGTTCATCCAAGTTGTTGTGTGGATCAATATTTTAATTCCTTTTTATTACTTTGTATTCCATGGTCTCAGTGTATCACCGTTTGTTTCAAATTAATATTTGAGGTTTTTTATTTCCCCATATGGATTTCTGGTTGCGTAAGCACCATTTGTTGAGAAGACTTTCCTTTTCTTCACTGGATTGATTTGATGTCTTTGTCAAAAAACAATTGGTCATATAAATGTGAGTTTCCTTCAGGATTCTCTAGTCGATTCCGCTGATCTAGTTGACCATCCTTATACCAGTACTTGATTACTAGTTGTATAGTAAGTCTTAAAATCAGGTAATCTAAGTCATCCAGCCTTGTTTTTCTTTTTCAAAATTTATTTGTCTATTTTAAGTTATTTATAAGTCTATTTTAAGTTATTTTAAGTTGTTTACTTTCATACAAATCCTAGAGTCAATCTGTTAATATGTCTTTAAAAATGCTCTTGGAAATTTAATTAAATTGCATTGAACCTAAAGACTGACTTAGGAAGAATTGACATCTTAATGATGTGTAGTCTTCCAGTCTATAAAGAGGATGTGTGTTCCATTTATTCTTTTTTTTTTTTTTTTTGAGACAGAGTCTTGCTCTGTCGCCCAGGCTGGAGCGCAGTGGCCAGATCTCAGCTCACCGCAAGCTCCGCCTCCCGGGTTCACGCCATTCTCCTGCCTCAGCCTCCCGAGTAGCTGGTACTACAGGCGCCTGCCACCTCGCCCGGCTAGTTTTTTGTATTTTTTAGTAGAGACGGGGTTTCACCGTGTTAGCCAGGATGGTCTCGATCTCCTGACCTCGTGATCCGCCCGTCTCGGCCTCCCAAAGTGCTGGGGTTACAGGCTTGAGCCACCGCGCCCGGCCTCCATTTATTCTTTAACTTCAGCAATGTTTTATAGTTGTTGAACCAATCTTGCAAGTCATTTGTATTTATTAATGCTATTATTAATGAAATTGACTTTCAAAATTTATTACCAATTTTGTGCTGCCAGTACATAGAAATACACCTGATTTTTTGTATATTGACTTTGTATTCTGAGATCTTGCTAAACTCACTTATTAGTGCTAGTAGTTTCTTTGTTGATTGTGAAGGTAACTGTGAAAACACAAGAGAGTGAGCCATAAAATGGAAGCAGCCAGTCTGAGCCTACCAACCTGCTTTGGACTGTGTTGCAGTTTCTTCATGTCGTAGTAGTCACTGAAGGTTACAATCAAACTGCTCATCTGCATTGTGAGTCCCTGTAGGGCAGGTTGTCCCTGCTACTTCCTAGTGAACCTTTTATAATGAACCTCAGGTTTCCGTCATGACCTGAACGAATGAGCCCTATGCTGCCCACCGTTCACGCTTAGTGAGAAGTCAGAGGAGATGACAAGGAGACTTCTACATGTTGTAAAGGAATCTGACCATAGGTCCCTCCTGTTGACAGATGTTTCTCCATGGGTCTCTCATGTTTCTGCATATTTTTCAAGCAGAGGCACTGACTGCTTTATTCCCAGCTACCTCTTCAGGAATGTTTATGTAGTGAACAGCCTTGGAAGACAGAGGTAGTACCTCCTTCTAAAGCAAAGAAAAGGTTTGTTTACAGCCTTGGAACTTAGAGATAGTGTCTCTTTCTGTAGAAAGCATACTTAACTCTTCAGTGTAAAAGCTTTGGTTTCTTGAAGCTAGGATTCTTCTCCTGTAACACAAGGTGTCACCTGGCCCTCTCTGCATTGTCCTATGGGAATCAGTTCAGGAAACCTATGCAAAAATGCTAATACTTTGGTTATTGCTATTGCTTTGAATAATAAACTGTCCTTCATCTCTGACCCAGGAGCGACTTATATATTCTTTCACCATCACGATTATGGAAGAATAACTTGTAAGCTTGCAAGGAGGGTAAAATCTCAGATGATTTACAGTTCTTGACACCTCCCTAGAGGTAACAAACTTTGCCCTTGATTGTTGAGGCTCCTAGAGAGCATGTTCGTCCAACCACCCATTAGAACTCCTTGCCCATACACCTGAAACTTTTGAGGCAGAGCTAGATTTCAGTCAAGCTACAAAGACCTCATTATCAAGGACCACACTCCTCCAGTGTTTCACCCGAAGTTTCCTGAATGGCTGCCCTGGAGATTTGAGGGCTTAATGCTAAAAGGCCTTAAGCATTTAGAGATCTCTAAACATCACTAATATTTAACTCAAAGATTTGTGTGCATTTTGGAATACAACATACCACAACCATATTTGTTTTAATGTAAAAATAACACTTTAAAATTCTAGCCATCAGGGATTTTAAAAGTGTTTTCTAACTGTCTTGTTTGTTAAGACAGTTGACGTGATGCTACTGGATGATGCTACTAGATTTCAAAAAATTGGGCTACGTTAAAACAAGCAAGCCCTGCATTTCAAATTTGGCATCCAGGCAATTTTTCTTTCTTTGACTTGGTATTACAATATTTCAAGTACTAAAACTCATGAAAACATGTGACCACAAATGAAGATCATTTTTCCATTGTTTTACAAACTGGGGCTTGGTTACTGAGAGGAGACGCTCAGGAAGCTGGCCCCAGGCTGTGGGTGGCAGAATGTCATTGTATCTCCTGTTGAGAGGTCGCATTGCTCCTGTGGCAGGGAATGACTCTTACCTAAACTGCTGCTTTTGTTTTCTTTAGGTCTCATTCTGTCACCCAGGCTGGTGTGTGGTGGCCCAATCATCATTGCTCACTGCAGCCTCAAACTCCAGGACTCAAGCAATCCTTTCACCTCAGCCTCCCAAGTAGTGAAGCTACAGGCACATGACACCGTTCCCAGCTAATTTTTAAATTTTTTGTGGAGACAGGCTTTTGCTGTGTTGTCCAGGCTAGTCTCAAACTCCTGGGCTCAGGCGGTCCTCCCACCTTGACCTCCCAAAGTGCTGAAACAGCTCCGTTGTCTGGGGATTTATTTACCTGTGGTACTTTGTCTCACGCCGAGAAATGGGTTTAGGAGTGGAAAGTTTAACAGACTAAGAAGAAGAGAAAGAGAACTTCCTCATACTGAGAAAGCAGGTCTCCCAAGAGGGGGTCTTTGGTTTAGGGTGGAATGCGATCAATTTTGTAAAGAGGCTTGAGGAGGCAGTGATTGATTTACATAGGGCCTAGGGGATTGGTTTGACCAGGTGTGCCATTTTACAGAGCCCACGAAAAGACTGGCACTTCTGCCACCGTCTTTTATTATGCAAATGCAGCTTCTACCTGGCGGTCACCATGACACCAGCACACTTGGTTTTACCTGGATGGTGCCATGACACCCGCATAAATAGTGACAAGGAAAAGGGAGTGGGAACCGCAATATTGGGGGGACCTGGCTCTTAGCCACCTGCATTTACATATGCATATCTATGCTTGCAGCCTGACCTTCCGGCTGTTTTTTGTTAGACATGGTTTGGGGACTGCTTTTTATTAAAGGAAAATTCCACCAAGCCTTTCTAGCTGCCTAAAAATAATTTCTTAATAACTCCTATATTACTGGGATTATAGGTGTGAGCCACGATGCCTCGCCCAAGGTCAGCTTTTTATCAGCTTCCGGGAAATGTTATTAAAGGCTTTTCTTTTCAATGAAGAAAGATGTCTAATGCTTTAAAAATGATTTTTTACCCTCCACACTGTCATTTTTATCAAATGTAAGTTTTTTGTTTTTTGTTTTTTTGAGACAGTCTTGCTCTGTGGCCCAGGCAGTGGTGCGATCTTGGCTCACTGCAACCTCCACTCCCCGGAGATTCTCCTGCCTCAGCCTCCCAAGTAGCTGGGACTACGGGTGTATGCCACGACGCCTGGCTAATTTTTGTATTTTTTTTTTAGTACAGATGGGGTTTCACTATGTTGGCCAGGATGGTCTTGAACTCTTGACCTCAAGTGATCCACCTGCCTCGACCTCCCACAGTGCTGGGATTACAGGCATGAGCCATCATGCCCAGCCTGAAAATGTAAGATTTTGAGTAAATGTAAGTTACTCAAAAGACCCGTAGTCCTTTTCACCCAGCTCCCCAAAAATTGGGGAATTGGCCAGAATAAATAGTTTTGTTATTTTAGTTCAGATGACCATAGATTTGCCATCCAAAAAGCTAACTGTCTCCCACCCGCAGCCAGGCACAGTACTAGTTGTGCGGGCCAGAGACAACAGCAGTAACTCATTCTCTAGCAGTCACCCACCCTATACATGTCTTTTTACTTGAGCATGTCTACCAGCAAGTGCTCAGAAGTCTTAGTCCATTTTGTGTTGCTTATACATGAAGCTGAGTAATTATAAAGAAAGGAGGTTTATTTGGCTCACAATTCTGCAGACTCTGCAAGGAGAATGTTGCCAGCATCTGCTTCTAATGAGGGCCTGAGGCTGCTTCCACTCATGGCAGAAGGCAAAATGAAGCTGGATATGCAGATCACATGGTGAGAGAGAAAGCAAGAAAGAGTACAGAGGAGGAACTGAGCTCTTTCCAACAACCAGTTATCATGGGAACTAAGAGTGAAAATTCACTCATTCCCTTGAGATTGGCATTAGGCCATTCACAGGAATCTGCCCCTGTGATCCAAACACCTCTTACCTGGCCTCACCTTCAACACTGGGGATCAAATTTCAACATGAGACTTGGTGGGGCCAAACAAACCACATCCAAACCATAGCATCAGGGCACTCCAAATTACCAAGTCTTTATGTCACTCACTGAATGTTAACTCTGGGATTTCATGAAAAAAACATGACAATGATTGAGAGAAAAACAGGAGGTGCTTGATTTGGTTTGTATCTGCATGTAACAAAACCACTGACAAGCATAAAATTTCAAAACTTTATTCTTTTAATTCATTGAGTAAAAACAACACTCCAGGAAAATGAACCAAGTAATAAATAGCCTGTGATTGGCCCCGAAGGCTCACCCATGTGCCATACCTGGATGTGACAAGCTCAGGCTCTGGGAGGTCTGCCCTGGTCTGCACATGTGCAGTGCTTAAGACCATGGAGGAGGCGTGGGACTTCTTTGATCCACTGCAGCTCCTGCCTCCCCACGTCATTTAGTTACCAGAAAAAAATGACTAGTTTATTAATACTCCAAACATAGTAGCCGTATTAGAATATGCGTCCACTTTAGTGGCTGGGCCTGGGTCCTCTTCCCTTTTCAACTTTATTTCCCAGCATGAAGGGCGAAGTTATACAATCCTAGAGAAGACTTGCTCCTGAGAACAGACACGGGGAGAAAAACCAAGCCTAGTCATGAGTAGGATCTGGACAAAGATGTCTAAGAATTAGGACCTTAGCCCACATGCAGGTTCAGCCTGCGGCTTCAGGGGAATGAACATACTGTACCGGAAGTCTGCCCTGATCACTCCGTGACCTTGGGCAGAATTATGCATGGAATCCATGCAGAGGCATTGTATCAGACCCAATTTATTGGGCCCATCTGCTCCCCAGGGCTTGCACCACTTATGCAATTGAGCCACAGCTGCTACTACCAACGCCTCATCTCCTAACACCACCAGCTGTCCCAGCCTTCACTAGGATGAGATCCCAGCCCTGGCAGGGCCTCCATTGTTCTTACTGAAGCAGGAGTTGCAGCAGATCTTGCCACAAGCCTTGGCTGATCAGACCCATGAACCTCTGGGCATTCCCACCACCTCCTAAGGCGGGCGAAGCACCACCGCACAGAATCTAGGTCCCTCTGTGGCTGCCTGGAGAAGCTAATGATACAGCCTGGAAGTGGAGTGAGTGCATCCTGGGAAGGACTTTGACCCGTGAGAGACATAAGACAGGAAGGAGATAAACTCCTCTCCCTAATGAAACTACTGTAGTGCTCAGTGGTTTCAGATGTCTTGCATGACAGACCAAAAGGACGCATTTTTTGATAAGGTTATGGTCAACCTAGTTAGTGCACCATCTTTCATTTGCTTCCCCACCTTTCCTGCCTCACCTCCCTTTTCCTCTCACTTTTGCTGTCCTGGGATTGTACCTTCCTCCAATAAAGTGTTAGTATATGCGCTTTGCACAGGCCGTTTTCTAAGGAACCCAAGCTAAGACAATCCCCTTTCCTACTCTTATTCTGCACTAATGCCCCATAGGAAAACCTTCTAATGTTTCTTTTTTTTTTTTTTGAGACGGAGTCTCGCTCTGTCGCCCAGGCTGGAGTGCAATGGCCGGATCGCAGCTCACTGCAAACTCCGCCCCCCGGGTTTATACCATTCTCCTGCCTCAGCCTCCCAAGTAGCTGGGACTACAGGCGCCCGCCACCTCACCCGGCTAGTTTTTTTGTATTTTTTAGTAGAGACGGGGTTTCACCGTATTAGCCAAGATGGTCTCGATCTCCTGACCTCGTGATCCGCCCGTCGTCTCGGCCTCCCAAAGTGCTGGGATTACAGGCTTGAGCCACCGTGCCCGGCAAAAACCTTCTAATGTTTCTAGGTATTTCCTTGTTTGTATACATATTTGCAAAATATTTTTTGTTGTATGTGTTGTATGTAAAATTTACATAGGGGTTATTGTGTTATACACTTTATTTCTCATTCTTTCTTTTTCAACCATCCCAGTGTTTTTAAGATCCATACATGTTGCTATGTGTGAACATTTGGTCCAGGTGCTGCCTGGTACTTCATGGCAAGCACTCACCACATCTTCCCTATCCACTCCCCAGTGATAAACATCAAGATTGTTTCTAAATCTACCACCTCAAACAATGCTATTCAGCTTAAACATTATTTGAAACTCTCAGCCATGCACTGCGGCTCACACCTGTAATCCCAGCACTTTGGGAGGCCGAGGCGGGTGGATAGCTTGAGGCCAGGAGTTCAAGAGCAGTCTGGCTAATGTGGTGAAAACCTGTCTCTACTAAAAATACAAAAATTAGCCAGGCGTTGTGGCTCATACCTGTAATCCCAGCTACTTGGGAGGCTGAGGCAAGAGAATCTCTTGAACCCGGGAGAAAGAGGCTGCAGTGAGCTGAGATCACGCCCCTGCACTCCAGCCTGGAAGACAGAAAAAAAAAAAAAAAAAAAAAAAAAAAAACCCAAAAAACTCTCATTCCACCTGGTTTCCCAAATTAAGCTGTGGCCGGTTCCATTTCCTATCAGTAAATTCAGAAATTTCTCGATTAATTACTGTTTCTCACCACCCACCCCCAACACACCCTTTTGTTGGAGTTACCTTGCAGTTATATACCTAATGCCAGTGCACAGTGGGAGGATTACTTATCTACTCTGGCATCTGCAGGGACATACAAGTCTGGTGGTATCAGGCTGTCACTCCCTGCAGATGGCTACTACAATTCTTTCCCGGCTAACTGTAAGATCCATAGGATCTTCTGGCTTTTTTTTTTTTTTTTTTTTTTGAGACGGAGTTTCGCTTTGTTGCCCAGGCTGGAGTACAGTGGCGTGACCTCGGCTCACTGCAACCTCTGCCTCCCTCGTTCAAGTGATTCTCCTGCCTCAGCTTCCTGAGTAGCTGGGATTGCAGGCATGTTTCACCACACTCAGCTAATTTTTTTTTTTTTTTTTTTTTTTTTTTTTTTTGTATTTTTAGTAGAGACGGCGTTTCACCATGTTGGCCAGGCTAATCTTGAGTTCCTGACCTCAGACCTCAGGTGATCCACTCACCTTGACTTCCCAAAGTCCTGGGATTACAGGCATGAACCACCGTGTCCGGCCTTTTTTTTTTTTTTCCAATTTTAAGAGCAGTTTTAAGAGCAAAAGTGAGAGGAAGGTGCAGATATTTTCTATATACCCCCTGCCCACATACATGCATAGCCTCCTGGATTATCAACGTCTTCCTTCAGAATGTTATATTTGAGTTTACATTGACACATCATAATCACCCAAAGTCAATAATTTATATTAAGGTTCATTCTTGGTATTGTGGAGTTCTATGGGTTTTGACAAATGTATAATGACATGTACCTACCATTGTAGATTCATACAGAATCGCATCTGCATAGAACTGCAATGAACTTCTCCATCATCCATCACCATCTTCAGCAAGGTATGGATCTTAGCCTGGTGGTAGAATGTGAAGATGAGGACCTCATCCAGGTTTCTTCCTTCCTTGGGTGCTCTGCCTCAGCCCTAGAGGCTGTCCCTTATATCTGCTGTAATTGTATTCTTCAGCGTTTTCTTTTCCCTTTACTAGGTAATCCCCTCTTACACACAGTACTTTTTTATATTAAAATTTCCTTGTCCAAATTATTGTGTGGTTTCTGTATCCTGAGTAAACCCTGACCAATACATGGCTATACCAGTTTATACTTCTACCTGCAATGTGTGACAGCTCCAGTTCCTCCACAGTCAATTATTTTAAAGCCTTTGTCTACCAACCACAACATCTGGATGATCTGTGTGTCTTCTTCTATTGCCTGTTTTTTTCTCTTGCTTATCAATGATATTTTCATGCCTCTTCACAAGTCTACTTATTTTTTACTATATGTAGACATTATATGTAAGAGGCATTATATGTGAGACTCCAGATGATATAATTTGCCACACAGTGTTCCCTCTTTCTTCTGTTAAGCAGATGGGGGTAAGGAATGATCGCATCAGTCCAGTGAAGGACTGAAGTGGGTTGGGACTGGGTTTTGGTTTTTGGAATCTATCTATCTCAAGTCCATCTCTGGTTTGCACCTATACCTGACATGTGGATTTTGGGTGAGTGCCTTGCCAGGTTTCTGGATCCTCAGCCATGAAAGACTGTGGAGATTCAGCTCTGCTTTTCAGAGGTTCCCAGTCCAGCTTCCAGACTCTGTCTCCATGGAGCTTCAAGATCTGGCCAATGTCTTGAGGTGGGAACTGGCTCTGTGTTTGGGGAAGGCCCTTCCTTCTGAGGAAACTTTCATTTTCTAAGCACTGTGGGACTATAGAATATTTCAACCTTTTTTTTTTTTTTTTTTTTTTGAAATAGGGTCTTGCTCTGTTGGCCAGGCTGGAGTGCAGTGGTGCAATCAGAGCTCACTGCAGCCTTGACCTTCCCAGCCCAAGTGATTCTTTCATGTCAGCCTCCCGAGTAGCTAGGACCACAGGTGCGCACCACTACGTCTGGCTAAGTTTTACTTTTTCTTTGTAGAGATGGAGTCTCCTTGTGTTGCCCAGGTTGGTCTTGAACTCCTGGGCACAAGTGATCCTCCCACTTTGGCCTCCCAAAGCACTGGGATTACAAGCATGGTCCACTGCATCTGGCCCTATTCTGCTTTTAGATGCATTCCTAGGTGCAGAACTCAGCAAATGTCAGGTGCAGAAAA
The DNA here is from genome assembly GCF_001698545.2 of Rhinopithecus bieti. Taxonomy (NCBI): domain Eukaryota; kingdom Metazoa; phylum Chordata; class Mammalia; order Primates; family Cercopithecidae; genus Rhinopithecus; species Rhinopithecus bieti. The sequence continues at coordinate 883,376 of NW_016812252.1, read as the reverse complement.
ATGGTTTTGTTTTTAAAGCTCCCATGTTCTAATTTGTCATTCTAGCACCTGTGGCCACTAAAAGCTTTGCTGGTTTCCCTTTCCTCCATTACAGGTCCTCCTGCTAGGCAAACTTGATCATTAGCGAGTGCCCCAAACTGACAGATGCCCTGGGGATGAGGGAACAGCTGGGGAGCCTCATCTCATTTTGTTGCAGTAGGAGTGTTAGCCTGCCACACCTACTAAATCCTACCTAGAAGAGGAAATCGCCTAGGCTTTTGAAACTCAAAACTTTTCTTTTTAAACTGTTGTCTCTGGCATGTGTTTCAATATTTTAGAGTTGACTTTTTTTTTTCTTGACAAATTTCTGCTGCACTATCACTATCCTGAGGCTCTGGGTGTAAAAAAAATGGAACAATGTTTTTCAAACTGTAGGTTACAATCCATTAATGGGGCAAAACATTGATTTAGTAGGTCACGCTAACATTAACTTTTGTTTCATATGTGTGTTTGTGTGTGTGTGTTCTGGTTTGCAGTGTAACACCTATTTCTTCCTATGGTTTGAGCCCACAATGTTTAAAACCCGCTGGACTTTAGTTTAACGGAATAAGAGCTAAGGGGAGAAAAACAAATATTATCAGAAACCAACACATTAGCTGAGTCTGGACAACTTTTGGAGAAGTTTAGCCGTTAATGGGAAGGAGATTGTTTGGAAGCTTTTCTTCCGGCCCCAGATAGCAAGAGCAAGCCCGTGTGAGGAATGAACTCTAAGTATCAGAGAAGAAAAGTTTATGAGGCTTAGCTCCTAATGAGGCTGGAGGAGGTGGTGGGTGTGGAGGGCTATGTTTTAGTCCATATCCCTCTGCTGCTATAACACAGTAACACAGACTGAGTAATTTACAAAGAAAAGATATTTATTTGGCTCACAATTCTGGAGGCCGGGGAGTTGAAGAGCATGGCACCGGCATCTGGTGAGGGCCCTCCCATGGCAGAAGGCAGAAGCTAGCATGAGACAGAGAGAAAATTGGACCAAACTCATCTTTTCTGTTAGGAACCCACTCCCTGTGATACTACCCATTCCCACAAAATGGCATTAATCACCTCTGAAAGGCCCCACCTCTAGCGATTAATTTCAACATGAGTTTTGGAGGAGACATTCAAATCACAGCAGGGTGGCAGGAAGGGGTAAAGATGAGAAGTAATTGGGCCTGGATTGGTGAAGTCCATGAAAACTCTGAAAGCAGAGTATAAGTTCTTGGCATTACATCATGGGCAGCCCAGGGGAAGAAAGGCCTTGTACTTGGCACAGAAGAAGGGTCAGCTGAGGGGATGAATAAGCATGGGTGGTGGAGGCAAGGTTTTTTTGCTAGCCCATGGTTGGTGCTTCAGGGTCACCAAAAGATCTAATTCCAGCCACAGGTCCAGTAACTAGAATGAGCCCTCATCTCCTATTCACCTTATCCCTGCTCCACCAACACCAAACACACACTTGTCCATCAAGGCCACCTGGCATGGGAGAAGAGTGTAGGCTTTGTGGTCAGAGAAGCCTGACTCTTAGTTTACTGGCTGTGTGGGATTGGGCTCACACTCTCCTTATATCTAAGACAGGGCTCAGATGACCTTCAGCACAGGGTCACTGGGAGGTGGGCAGACCCATCACTATGTCTCGTGTCAGGCACACTGTGAGTGCTCAGAAACTCACAGCTTATTTTACCTTTAGGGAATACACTGAAGCTGGGAGTTTTGTTGTTGTTGTTTGTTCATTTGTTTGTTTGTTTTTGAGACAGAGTTTCACTCTTATTGCCCAGGCTGGAGTGCAATGGCACGATCTTGGCCCACTGCAACCTCTGCCTCCTGGGTTCAAGTGATTCTTCTGTCTCAGCCTCCCAAGTAGCTGGGATTACAGGCATGCGCCACCACGCCCGGCTAATTTTGTATTTTTAGTAGAGGTAGGGTTTCACCATGTTGGTCAGGCTGATCTCAAACTCCTGACCTCAGGTGATCCACCTGCCTCGGCCTCCCAAAGTGCTGGGATTACAGGTGCGAGCCATCAAGCCTGGCCTGAAGCTGGGAGTTCTAGAGGAAGGCTGGGCCACAGTGACCTAGTTGACTTCCAGCCCCAAGGTCCAAGGCCCCCACATTTGCTGCTGAACTAGACACCAGTTTGGATCGGCTCTGAGGCATGGCAGTCACAAGCCTCAGGGCAGACAGACGAGTGCAGGACATGTTGCAGTGGATGAAGTGTGTTTGCTTTGTCCTACTCTGGGTCAGTACAGTGGCTCTGACTTCAGCCAGAAATTGGCTCCTGGCCCTGTGACTGACCTTGGACCTCTGTGGATTAAATTTGGGCCTGAGCCCTGCCTGGGTTTTTGGCTAGGAGTCTGGCCTTCTGCCGTGCCTCAAATACACCTGATCAGCCAGGCACATCTGCCAGAGACTTTGGAAAGATTTCTGCTCAATCATGCTTCAGCATATAAGGTTTTCTCCTTCCCTTCTCAGCCTATTTTTTTTTTTTTTTGAGATGGAATTTCACTCTGTCCCCCAGGCTGGAGTGCAGTGGTGTGATCTCAGCTCACTGCAACCTTCACCTCCCGGGTTCAAGCAATTCTCCTGCCTCAGTCTCCCTAGTAGCTGGGAGTATAGGCACCTGCCACCACACCTGACTAATTTTTGTATTTTTAGTAGATATGAGGTTTCACCATATTGGCCAGGCTGGACTTGAACTCCTGACCTTGTGGTCTGCCCACCTTGGCCTCCCAAAGTGCTGGGATTACAGGTGTGAGCCCCCACACTCAGCCCTAGCTAATTGTTATTTGTCCTTCCAGATGTGGCTCAGTCATCAGCTCTCACAGAGATCCTTCCCTTGGTACTTGCCTCCTCCCCATATTGGGTTAGGTGCCCTTCCTCTGGTCTCCCACAGGCCCTGTGCTTCTCTCTTCCACACCACTTGCTCCTCAGTTGGCATTCAGCTTGTTTGAAGGCAGGTCTCTGTCCCAATGCCCGGTACTCGGTAGATGCTCTGGCAGTATTTACTGGATGAATGAAGCTTTTCTGTTCAGTGGCTCTGTTCTCTAAGCCCCCATTTGCCAGCAACGGAGCCACAACTGTATTTCAAGATTCAAAGAGCAAAGGAGGCAGCTCAAATGGAACAGCCCATCCGCAATCACAATCTGCAAGATTTAATCTCACNACTCTGTCCCCAGGCTGGAGTGCAGTGGTGTGATCTCAGCTCACTGCAACCTTCACCTCCCGGGTTCAAGCAATTCTCCTGCCTCAGTCTCCCTAGTAGCTGGGAGTATAGGCACCTGCCACCACACCTGACTAATTTTGTATTTTAGTAGATATGAGGTTTCACCATATTGGCCAGGCTGGACTTGAACTCCTGACCTTGTGGTCTGCCCACCTTGGCCTCCCAAAGTGCTGGGATTACAGGTGTGAGCCCCACACTCAGCCCTAGCTAATTGTTATTTGTCCTTCCAGATGTGGCTCAGTCATCAGCTCTCACAGAGATCCTTCCCTTGGTACTTGCCTCCTCCCCATATTGGGTTAGGTGCCCTTCCTCTGGTCTCCCACAGGCCCTGTGCTTCTCTCTTCCACACCACTTGCTCCTCAGTTGGCATTCAGCTTGTTTGAAGGCAGGTCTCTGTCCCAATGCCCGGTACTCGGTAGATGCTCTGGCAGTATTTACTGGATGAATGAAGCTTTTCTGTTCAGTGGCTCTGTTCTCTAAGCCCCATTTGCCAGCAACGGAGCCACAACTGTATTTCAAGATTCAAAGAGCAAAGGAGGCAGCTCAAATGGAACAGCCCATCCGCAATCACAATCTGCAAGATTTAATCTCACCATTAGGCAATCCCAGGTAAGTCAAGCACAGTGTCTCACACTTGTAATCCCAGCACTTTGGGAGCCCCAGGTAGGTGGATTGCTTGAGTCCCAGGAGTTCAAGATCAGCCTCGGCAATATGGTGAAATTCCATCTCTACAAAAGTACAAAAGTAGCCAGGCATGGTGGTGCACACCTATAGTCCCAGCTACTCAGGAGGCTGAGGTAAGAAGATCTCTTGAGCCCGGGAGGTCGAGGCTTCAGTGAGCTATGATGCTATGATCGTGCCACTGCATTACAGCCTGGGTGACAGAACGAGACTGTCTCAAAAAAAAAAAAAAAAAAAAGGAATCCCAGGTACCTGGGTATGACTATTAGCTGTTTACATTCCATTTTTGAGAAGAGGTATTATTACAGATATGTGTATGAAAGCAGTATAAAGACATCTCTTTGACTTTTGTGTAGATGTTGGCTTAGCTCAAGCTGAGGGCATGGTCAGGGTCCTGTGCCAGTCAGGGCCCAAGAGAAGACATGTCTTACATGGGGAGCTCACGAGGGGCTGACAGACCACCAGGATGTACAGATCCCTGCCTGCCTTCCCAAGCTCTATGGTAAATGGAAGGGATCGAGGGAGTCAGGTTCCAGGGCAAGACCCAGCCAGCCGAAGTAAACTACTGTCCCTCAAGCCTTCTCCCCAACTAGGTCTTTTACTCCCTACTGCCAAGGAGACATACTTTTGATGGCACCCAACCTGCTGTCCCCTTCCCAGGGGACTTTTGGGGTCTACAGGGTCTTTGGAGCAGCAGGTGGGAGTGGAGGCACAGGGGGTGCACAGCAACTCTCACCAAATGGCTGCATGGGTGGCTGGGATGCCAACGGAAGCCTGCATGAGATTGAGAGCCTCAGCATGGCAAGCAGAGCCAGCAGCGCTGTGAGGCTCCCTTAGGCCTGGGGCAAACCTGAGAAGGGAGTGTCCAAGTTTCCCTGGACATGTAAAGCTGGTTCTAAGTCATTGAGGTCCATCCACAAAAAGAATGTCCTCAGAAATGATGCTGACAATCAAAACCACAATGAGATGCCACTTTGCCCCCAATAGGATGGCTATAATAAAAAAAGACACTCAAATTACAAGTGTTTGCAAGGATGTGGAGATATTGGAACCCTCATGTGTTGTTGATGGGAATGTAAAATGGTGCAGCTACTTTGGAAAACAGTTTGGCCGTTCCCCCAAAAGTTAAACATAGAGTTAACATATGATCCAGCAATTCCACTCTTAGGTATACACCCAAGAGAAAGAAAAACATATGTTCATACAAAGACTTGTACATGAATATTCATAGCAGCTTTATTCACAGTAGCCTCAAAGTAGAAACCTAAATATCCATCAAGTGATGCAGGGATAAACAAAAGGTATAGACATACAATGAAATATTACTCAGTCATGAAAAGGAATGAAGTACTGCTACATGTTACAACATAAATAGATCATTAAACGTTGTTTACTGAAAGAAGCTAAGCTAGTCACAAAAGGCCACATGTTGTATGATTCCATGTATAGAAAATGTCCTGAATAGGGAAATCCATAGAGATTGAAAGTAGATTAGTGGTTCCTGGCCGGGGCGGGGGGAAGGGGTGAATGAGGAATGACTGCTAATAAGTAGTTCTTTCATTCTTTCTGTGGCGGCAGGGGCGGGGGAGTGGGAAGTGGTGAAAATGTTCTGGAACTAGCTCATAGTGATGGTTGCAAAACTTTGTGAATATGCTAAACACCACTGAATTGTACACTTTTTCTTTCTTTCTTTCTTTTCTTTTCTTTTTTTTTTTAAGACAGCGGCTCACTTTGTTGCCCAGGCTAGAGTGCGGTGGGTGGCGCAATCTCGGCTTACTACAACCTCTGCCTCCCGGGCTCACGTGATTCTCCTGCCTCAGCCTCCCGAGTAGCTGGGATTACAAGCACGTGCCGCTGTGTCGGGTTGATTTTTGTATTTTTAGTAGAGACGGGGTTTCACCATGTTGCCCAGGCTGGTCTTGAACTCCTGACCTCAGGCGATTCACCCGCCTCGACCTCCCAAAGTGTTAGGATTACAGGCGTGAGCCACCGCACCCGGCTTGAATTGTACACTTCAAAAGGTGGAATTTTATGGTGTTGAATTATATCTTTATTTTTTTAACGGGGGGGAAAATGACGCCGCTGGAGAGGAGTTAGCGGAACTGAAACAATGAAATGGTGCGCGAGTGTCGCCTGTCCCCGTCGCATCCATCCCAACGAAGTTTGGGCCCTGGAACGGTGCACCAAGAAGGCCTCCGGGGAGAGACGCTGGGGCAGGGTAAGGAAGAAAGACGTCTCAGGAGTCGAAGGGAATGCGGCTAAGGTGGCGGCGGATGTTCGTCTAGGACCGGGGAGGCGTCCGTAGGCTCAGAAGTTGGTCTGGCCGGAGCGGAGATTTAAAGGTTGGAGCGCAGAGGCTCTTAAAGAGGCCGGGTCGAATTCCCATTTGGCGTCCACATTAAAGCCAGCTCCCGGGCGCCACGGATCCGACCCGGGTAAGTGTGCTGGGCCGCGGGAGAGGCGATGCCGCCGACCCCAGCCCCTGGCGTTTTAGCGCGCCGTGCGGGGCCCAGGGGAATCGGCGCGGGTGGGCTGGACTTCGCGGGCGCGCGTCCTGGGGGCCTGGGTGCACTGGGGGGGGGGCGACAGGGTCGAGGCACCCTGCCCGGGCTCCCCAGTGGCGTGCCCGCCGCGGCACTCTATTTTTAGCAGGCGCTGTGGCAATATAAGGAATGCGCGGCGCGCTAGGCGCTCGGGGCGCACGCTGGCGGCGCGGTCGCTTTAAGGAGGCGCCGGGGCGGGGACGGACCGGAGTGGCCGGCTGGCGGGGAGCCGTCAGTCCGGCGGCCGCGGGGCCCGGCGGGCGCGGCGCTGCCTCCTCACCGGCGCAAGCTAGGAGGGGGCGGCCTGAGTGCCGTAGCCGAGCCGGGGCTGGAGCTCTCGGTGAGTGGTCGGGAGGCCTTGGCGGGGAGGGGGCCCGGCCGCGCCGCCTCTCTCCCCGGCCGTCGCTTTGTTCCGGGGCGGGAGGTGTGGCCGCCCTCCGGTCTCGGCCGCGCTCTCCGCTCGTGGGGTGCGCCCTGGGACCGGCTGTGCGTGGCGTTTTGCCCCCATCGCGGGCTCCCGCGTAACGGTGTGCGTTCGGGAAATCGGCCACGACCAAGACCCCAGTGGGGAGGGCCTGCGCGCCGCTCAAAGAGACCCTTTCATGGTAATCACACTTGGGTTCCTTGGCTGCCTGGGCGACAACCCGGTGGGTAGATGGGTGGCATGAAGGGGCGGGGGAGTGGGCGGGGGGCTTTTATCTACCCCTCCCCTCGCCTTAAGATGGCGTTAAAGAGGGGAGGGATCCGCCAGGGAGTTGACAAATTCATCTGAATAATAAAACGCAGACTGCTTCATAAACAACCCTTCACTGCTCCCGGAGGTTTGGGGAGCTGGAGCTGTGGTCACAACTAGGGCCTGGGCTCATACATTGAACTGACCTGTCTGGGGCATCAGACACGGTGCCAGTCCTGCCCTGCGGGGAAGACAAGAGCACAAAGTGACAAGCCAGTGTGGTAAGTGCTGAGATCCGGTAAGCCCAGGGGTTGTGGGAGCCCCTGGGGGTCCCTACTCCAGAGTGGGAGGTGAGAGAAGGCCCCCTAGAGGAGATGATGTCTGACCGCAGCGTGGACACAGGACACCCAGTTAGACTCTGGCTGGAGCTGAGGTCTGTTCTGGCCTGGGGCAAAGCGGAGTCTGGAGAGGTGGACAAAGTCCGTCAAGGCCACTGGGGCCTTGATCATAGAGCTCTGCCATTGCCCCTACTCCCCAGTGGCCCCTGATGGTGTGGAACCTCCCTGGCCTTGCTCCTCCAGGACTCACTCTGTCCTGGGAGAGGGTGGCTGACACGGCTCGGAATCGTGGCCTCCAGAGGTTTGGCAGCAGGAGTAAAATGGAGATATGACTTTAAGAGCTCTGAAACTTCACTGTAATAACAGCAACCAACAGGGCTTACAAAGACCGGCACTTGAAGTGGATTTGCTCATCATTTGACAAGACACCTCCAGAAAGATTTTGTTTATTATAAAGGATGGGGAAACTGAGGTGAAAAAGAGCCAACAGCTTGCCCAAGATAATATCTTAAGTCCTTGCTTTTGGCCACGTGGCTGTCTGGGCTTGGGAAGGCTCTGGTGCAGCCTGTGTTAGAGTTTTGTGATATATTGTTTTATAATTATTCACTATAGACATTCATTGGTGGGTTGAAGTGTGAGGCAGTGAGCTGTGGGTATTAATAACTGACTCGTGTCAGAAGCTTAGCAGTGAACAAAGCACTTTCTCGGATACAGTTCTTAGAGCTTCTCCTGCTTCTTTTCCTGGGGAAGAAACTTGAGCTGCTAACATTTTGTAAACCTCCTAATTTCCTGTAAATCACATGTCCCTGCTGACTGGGGCTGAAAATGTTTCGGGCAATGGTTTTCACCCTTAGGTCTGTTCATACTGCCCAGCCGCCAGTTAGCTTCTCTGTGTAGTTTATGGTGTAATTTGTCCTTTTTCTGCCGGTGTGGGAGGCATGGGGCTTTCATGCTCTGGGGTTTTTGAGGTCTGCCAGCCTCTGGGGAGGGAGGTGTTGGGCAAGCCTCGTGCTCTGGTGGAAACTGACCCCCCCAGATGTGACCTCAGCATTTCCTAAAGTTGGGGGGGGTCGGTGGGTGGGGAGAGGGTGAGCGGTACTCAAGGCCCTCTGATGAGGCAAGTGATTGTCTCCAGGGCTGTCAGCTTCACTCCTTATAAGACAGTTGCTAATTTACACCTCTCTTTTCACCTACATAAGACATTTTGTGACAGGTTTAACTTTTATGTTATTATTAGCTCTAGCCACTGGTATTTCACACTCAGTTCGTCTGAGCTACTTATAAAGTGACAAGTCCAGCCAGGGCAACATGGTGAAACTCTGTCTCTACAAAAATTAGCTGGGCGTGGGGGCATGCGCCTATAGTCTTAACTACTCGGGAGGCTGAGGCAGGAGGATTGCTTAAGCCCAGAAGGCAGAGGTTGCAGTGAGCCATGATCATGCCACTGCACTCCAGCCTGGGTGACAGAGCAAGACTCTATCTCAAAAAAAGAAAAAAAAAAAAGTGACAAGTCAGTTACCCTTGGGGTCGGTTTGGTTCGGGAGCTCTAGTGATCACCTGGAACAAGGAATGACTATTGGCCTCTGATAAATTAGGCTCCTGGGATGACTGCTCCTAACCTCAGTCAGAATCACATGTTGACCAGCCTCCTGGATCTAGTGAGTTCTCAGGGAAATGTGGCTTCCATAATATATTTCACATCTGATTTAATCATTGCAATCTGTTCTGCCAATGAAATGCCCCCAAACAGAGTGTGTCTCCCTGAAAGCAATTGAAAAACATAGCTGCTCATGAACATTGTGTAGTTTATACAAGCATACTCATGTGAACTGAATGGGAATGCATTTTTGTGCAATGCTGGAATTTTCTCAAGTGTCCAGAGGATGTGCATTGAGTTCCAGAGGCTCCGTACCTGCCAGGCCCTGGGCAGACATAGAAGGTACCGTCACCTTTATCTGGAGATGGGAAAAAGAAAGGAGCTGGAGGAGTTCCCTGAGACCTGGGACACCTGGCAGGTACCTATTTTCTAGGGACTGAGCAGAGAATTCAAGCTTTAAGAGGAATTTTGTTGCTGGACTCTGAGTCCCTGCCAGCCCTGATAAGTCTTAGATCGTGCCTCTGAGCCCTGTAGTACTGAATCAATGGGGATGCTTTGGCAACAAGTAACAAAACCCAAATAACAGTGAGATTAAGCAGAGCTCAGATCTCCCAAAGATGCTCTCTGCTCTTGTAAGGTCTCTGTACACACGAATGGGATATCAGTGCCATTTCCAGCAATTCCTGCATGGGACAGGTAGCCACAAAGACTGAGGGTCTGGAGTTCAGAGTAATAGGTTTTGTCTTCTTGAATCATAGTCTCTTTAATATGCTGATGAGAAGCCCAGGGAACGTTGATGTACAAAGTTGGACATATCATTCAGGAGATTCATGGATCTCTGAAAACCATCCCTGGATCCCAGCTTAGCCGTCTCTGGTCTAAAGGCACGTGACTTCTCTAATGTTCATGGCAGACCTATTCTGTAAGCCCATTGTGCAGCCAAGCCAGCATGCCACTGCAGTGCAGGCTGAGAGGGCAGAGATGGGGGCCAAGAGTACAAACAGAGTGGGACAGTTCTCATTGCCTAGCCTGTGAGTTGAAGTCTGTGCAGTCAGTCGGTGGGTCTGACCAAGAGGGCAGTGCTGGTGCAGCCTCGAGCTTCAGCAGGGTTGATGAGGTTCAGGCTGAGGTGGAGACCACGTTGCAGTCACCACACATTCAGTGGTGCACCATCTGTTGTTCTCTAGGTAGCATTCCCGCTACGTGTGTGATGCAGTTGGTTCTACCTATTCCCAGAGACTCCACCGTGGCCCTCCTTGTCCTGGCTCCCACCACTGAGCCCCTAGGGCCATTTAGCTGGCTAGCATGATCTAAGACAGCTTTCTGCAGGCATTCCTCTTGTAGGAGTCATGAAGCAGCAATGTGTATTTTGCTTCTTTTTCTTGTTGTTATATTAAAAAATATTTGTTATATTCTATCCCAATTCATATTATTTGATTTTTTGGCTATATATTACATATAAAAATGTATTTTTTGTATTTTGCTTCTTAATGTCCCTATCATTGTCCTTCATATTCTTGGTACCTTCACTAGGTGGGGCCCGCTGCATGACAATGTGGGTCATCACCGGTTGCTGAGGTGACTTTCTGAGTCTCAGAGGAGTATAGCCCTGGCATCAGGCTACCTTGATGGATAAAACAATATGATTTACATATGGGTTGTATTGCTAGTAACATTTTGGAGAGCACCAAGAATGAATTTGGCTGTGCAGCTTGTAATGGCCAAACAAAGGAGGGTGGGTGGAGGGTTGGGAGCTCTGGTTCTGGCCTCTGTGACCATCTGTAGGGCCATGTTTGGGTCCTGTGCTGCCTGGGCCCAGGCTCCATCTGTGACTTCTCTGCCCAGCCCTCAGTGTTGTCATAGGGATTAGATAAAATATACACATGAAAATACGCTTAGGAGGCCAGAAAGGGCCGGAAGAATGAAGAGCATTACCAGGATTCAAGCAACCTTCAGAGGACAGAATCCTAGACCCAGAAGGAGCCCCCTGAGTGTATTAAGTCAAGTCACACCCCCGTAGAGCACATTTCTCATAGTGGCGAGGAAGATGATCTATCATTTTGATAGTTATATACTGGTTTATTTCAATGTATTATGCAAATACAGGCATCACAACAAACGGGGTTTTTTTTTTTAATGGATATTTTGTTCAGATTAAGGCTAAAGAAGTATTTTAAGTAAAAAAAATGATAAAAAAATTTTAAAGTATGGTGGTTTTCAGATTAGGCTAGTTATAGTGCAGTAGTAGACAAATGTGGCCCAAATGGGAAAGTGAGCCCTTGAGGAAAGGCTGAGAAACTTTCAACAAGGGGAGTCCTTCCCTCCTTGACAGCCCATTAGGGGTTGTGTCTTTGACTTCACCTGGACCCTTCTAGAGACACAATGTTTGCTACCCTTTGAGTCAGTCCACTGCTTTTGGGGATTCTCTCATTCTTGGGAAGTTCTTTCCCTTCTTCCTTAACCTGTCCCACATGAACTTTTGACAGTCCTGCTTTTCTCCAGCATGAGCAGCTTTACTTCCTTCAACTGCTCTTCAAATGTCATGGTTTAAAATCAGCCCCTCTGTATGTCTGTCCTTTCTTCCCTCCATCC
>NW_016812252.1:834513-868196 GCF_001698545.2 Rhinopithecus bieti | reverse complement strand
CACCCGCCCACCCATCCATTAATTGATCCATCTCTCCATCCATCTTTCATTCAGCAAAGACTTGTGGGCTGGACCCTGTACTATATACTTTATATTCGCTATCTCTAAGCCTCACAACGATTTTGTTAGATGCAGTTAACCTTTTATAGATGCGGAAGCCGAGGCTCAAGGAGGTTAAGTAGGTCACCTGCAGTCATAACCTGAGAGAAGCAGAGTCAGGAAGGAATCTGACCGTGGTCTGTCTCTTCCTGAAGTGCACACTCCTTCTGTTAGACCGTGCTGTTCCCAGCACTGGATGACCAAAAATGTCATGATCCCTTCTCTCCTGGTGCTTAGGGGACCTATCCCATGGAGGTGTGGCTCTACATAATCAGTGCGGTGGGTAGAGGCCTCAGAGGAGCGGGGATGGAGCAGCCTGTGCACAAAGATGTGGTGAGGCAGCAGAGGTGCAGAAGACGCTGGCTGGCAAGAGAGGCAGTGGGTACCTAGCTGGCAGGAGTCTTCCCTGGCTGATATTAATCTTACAGTCACAAATGAACCCCTAAATCATTTATGTACTTTATTTTTTTAATTTTGAAAAAGGAAAATGTAAAGGATAGTATAACAAATACCATGTACCCGTTACCCAAATCGAACGGATGTGACCATTTTGTCTGTACTTGATCCTTTTCACAGTAGGGCTGGACTTAAAGCGGTCTGCTCATTCTTTGCCCGGGCTGGTTTGGGCCCATCCTCAGCCTGCAATGGGCTTTTGGGAGCCTTGCTCCTGAGTTTTCCTGTATTGGTTCTCTCTGGGGGCTTCATGTCCTCAGTTGATGCCAGTGGGCCTCCCTGGAAGTTGTTGACTGAAGAGCCTTTTGCTGCTTCTGACCACACTGGGGAGAAGCCACTCTGGGGACAGTGTGTGTTTTTTTGGCTGTGACCTTTTTCAGAGAAGTTCATCTACCCTCACAAACACTTGCCTGGACCATTGTGGGTTTAGCCAGGCTGCAGAGCATGGTTTAGTCATAGCTGCCTAAACTGAACCGTAATATTAATGGTAGGTTTGTATATTTGGAAGATAGAGAAAACATAATTCTCTTTTTATAATTAAATGACAATGATAACAAAATACTTTTTGTTGTTATTGTTAGCAGTGAGGTCTCACTCTGTTGCTTAGGTTGGAGTGTGGTGGAGCAATCATAGCTTATCACAGCCTCAAACTCCTGGGCTCAAGCCATCCTCCTGTCTCCGCCTCCTGAGTAGCTGAGACTATAGGTATGTGCCACCATGCCCATCTAATTTTTTAAAATTGTTTTTGTAGAGATGGGATCTCACTTTGTTGTTCAGGCTCATCTTGAACTCCTGGCCTCAAGCAATTCTCCCACCTCAACCTCCCAAAGTGCTGGATTATAGGCATGAGCCCCCACACCTGGACACAAAATACATTTTATATTCTAAAGTATAGGATTACTTTAAGAGAAGGAAACTAAAGTATGATGGCTTACTTTCTAATCCATAACTTCACAGTTTTCCCTTCCTGCAGCTTTCACAGAAAAAAAATAGGTACCTGGTACTGGGTCCTTCTCTCTGCCAAGCAGGAGCAAGGCGGCAGAGCCAGCCCTGCAGCTGCAGATAGAAGCTCTCCATGACGACAGGACGCAGCTTCTCACCCACCTGTTTGCAGCCTTCTCCTTTCCACCCACCGATTGACTCCTGAGCTGAAGTCTGATGTTATCCTGTTTGCATGTAGTTTGCCATGAGTTAGAACAGTGAGTAAAGCACTGCTTTTTAAAGCTGTGCAGAAAGGTTCAAAAACTTTTGGAAAGGCTTCCTTATCCAGGGCAGATTCTTGTCAGTTCCTATTGGAGACCGAGATTTCGTCTGGTTTCATAACAGAAAGTGGGGACCCGTAGGGGACTCCACGTCCTCTTCATTAAGTGCTGAGAATGTCTGGAAACATTTTCCTTCCCTGAGTTGCCCTTAAGGAATAACACCACCAGGCTGGATGCAGTGGCTCACACCTGTAATTCCAACACTTTGGGAGATTGAGGCAGGAGGATCACTTGTGGTCAGGAGTTCGAGACCAACCTGGCCAACATGGTGAAACCCCGTCTCTACTAAAAATATAAAACAGCTGGGCGTGGTGGTGGGCATCTGAAGTCTGAGGTACTCCAGAGGCCGAGGCAGGAGGATCGCTTGAACCCGGGAGGCGGAGGTTGCAGTGAGCCGAGATCGCACCACTGTGCTTCAGCCTGGCGACACAGAGACTCTGTCTCAAAAAATAAAAATAAAAAAGAATAGCACCACCAGATCCTTTTCCTTCATTCTAATGGAGATGCTGCAAAACCCAGCAAAGGCTGGGTGCTGAGAGACCTCAGAAGGCCCTGCTTTACTGGGGCTTATCTTGCAGTAGAAGCCGTACCAGTGAAGGCAGTTGAACATATTCTACAACCACTGCCTATGTGATTATACGGAAATCCACATATGTGTTATACTTACAGGCATACCTTTTTAAAGACAAGTTTGGGTTTAAAAAGAAACTACTTGGCGTACTATATATTAGGCTGGCCTTAGTATACCAAGTACACAGATTAAATGTAGAAGTATTTGTGGGCATGTGGATCTGTGGGGAGATCTCTGGAGTGTAGTGGATTCAGGAGACTCCCCTACCCCTTTAGGAGCTGACCATTTATGGGGGGTGTTGGCGACAGATTCTTGCCCCTCAAAAGCGTTATGTATTCATTTCAAAAGCAAAATTAATTTTAGTTCAGTTTAGCTTTTTTTCCCTAATCCTTTAGAATTTCAACATGCCTTCTTGAAAATTCTCTCTTTTTAGATAACCCACAAATTCATCTCTTTATATTTTCACTCCATTGGAAATGGAGGCTCGAGGAAGAGACAGGCAAAGCCGTCTTTCTTGGCCAACACCGCCCTCACCAGTCTATCATGGTCTTCTTTCAATGTCTGCTTTATTATAACCAGAGATGATGGAAGGAGGGTGGGATCACTGTCCCAAAGCCTTGGGGGCATATATTTTTAAAAACTTCTATGAGCTATGCCTCCTTAGTCTTCCCTCCCCACCCACATTCCTCAGGTTGAGGTTCCTGGGGCAGAGCTGGAAGGCCTAGTCTGTCTCACGCTCCCGCTGAGGAAGTCCAGCCCAGGAGAGGCCAGGTGCCCTGGCACTCCCCAGCAATTAAGGCCAGCTGGCATCACAGCCTTCCCATCCACCCCCACTCACTGACCCCATCCCACCCCCCCGCAGTGGACAGCTGCCTGATCCACTAATCTGGGGCTGGGTGGGTGTTTCCTGCATGTTTGAGATTTTAGGAGGAAATCAAAATAAAGAAACAAAGCCTTTGTTTTATTTCTGGACTCCCAACTGGGGATGGCTGGAGGGATGGAAAGCGGGGAGCAGGAGGAGCAGGTCACTTGGCACTTCAACAACATAACCATTCTACTAGAGCATTTAACAAGGACTTTTTCTATTTAGGGTTGGGGTGGGTAAATAGGAAAGATGGCAGGACTGGGAGAGCCCCTTTGTGTGGAAGGAGAAAGTGGGGCCGCCCTTGCACCAGGCGGGGCCTCTGGCAGTGCCTAGTGTTCAGGCAGGGAGGGGTCTGAGGCCACCCAGCTGGGCTGCAGAATTGGCAGCCTGGGGACTCAGGGACTTTCAGTCCTCCCTTCCTGAAGGAACCCTCTGCTCCAATTTCTGCCCCACTACTTGTCTGTGTGACTCTCCGCCTCTGTAATGGGAGGATGTCCCGGCCACACTCTGGCCTTTCTTCTCTAGTCCAGTCATACTGGGTCGGGCTCTCACCTGACATGTGGAAATGGAGAGCTGCATCCCCCAGTATTTCTTAATTCTTCCAAAGGATTTTCTCCTCATAGAAATTCTCTGAGGGTATCATTTATTGTCTTTAAAAATTGCCCAAGTATTGATGAAAACCCTCCTAATTTGCAGTATTTCTGAAGGTTTCAGGGTATGGGCCATGCCCACTGGCCGCCTGGCCTGCACTCCTCTTTGCCCCATGTGCCTACAGTAAGGTTGGCTTCTTCATCTGCTCAGTCACTATTATTGTATATAACAGGCATTCACCAAGGGCTTTTAAGAAAGGGGGTTTTCTGCAGCCCAGATCAGGGCAGAAGTTAAAAATGAATGTCAGACATCCTTCCCTTCTTTGTCACACCGTTGGAGAATGTCTCTGTGGCTGTCTCCTCAAACCTAGTTTTCTGCTATTTTCTAGGGACCAACTTTCCTGGACACTTTCCCCAGACCTTCTGAAAACTCCAAATTTTCATTACTTTTGATTGCAGAACAAATATTACAATCTGTCTTAGTCTAGACTGTGGGCTGCCCTTGTCAGATGTGAAGGGGCCTGGGCCTGGTACCTCACACCTGTAATCCCAACACTTTGGGAGGCTGAGGTGGGTGGATCACTTGAGGTCAGGAGTTCGAAACCAGCCTGGCCAACATGGTGAAACCCCGTCTGTACTAAAAAAAATACAAAATTAGCCAGGCGTGGTGGCATGCGCCTGTAGTACCAGCTACTTGGAAGGCTGAGGCAGGAGAGTCGCTTGAATCCAGGAGGCAGAGGCTGCACTGATTCAAGATCACGCCACTGCACTCCAGCCTGGGCGACAGGACAAGACTCTGTCTCAAAAAACAGCCCAGATCAGGGCAGAAGTTAAAAATGAATGTCAGACATCCTTCCCTTCTTTGTCACACCGTTGGAGAATGTCTCTGTGGCTGTCTCCTCAAACCTAGTTTTCTGCTATTTTCTAGGGACCAACTTTCCTGGACACTTTCCCCCAGACCTTCTGAAAACTCCAAATTTTCATTACTTTTGATTGCAGAACAAATATTACAATCTGTCTTAGTCTAGACTGTGGGCTGCCCTTGTCAGATGTGAAGGGGCCTGGGCCTGGTACCTCACACCTGTAATCCCAACACTTTGGGAGGCTGAGGTGGGTGGATCACTTGAGGTCAGGAGTTCGAAACCAGCCTGGCCAACATGGTGAAACCCCGTCTGTACTAAAAAAAATACAAAAATTAGCCAGGCGTGGTGGCATGCGCCTGTAGTACCAGCTACTTGGAAGGCTGAGGCAGGAGAGTCGCTTGAATCCAGGAGGCAGAGGCTGCACTGATTCAAGATCACGCCACTGCACTCCAGCCTGGGCGACAGGACAAGACTCTGTCTCAAAAAAAAAAAAAAAAAAAAAAAAAACAGGCCAGGCGCGGTGGCTCACACCTGTAATCCCAGCACTTTGGGAGGCCAAGGCGGGTGGATCACGAGGTCAGGAGATAGAGACCATCTTGGCCAACATGGTGAAACCCCATCTCTACTAAAAATACAGAAAATTAGCTGGGCGTGGTGGCGGGCACCTGTAGTCCCAGCTACTCGGGAGGCTGAGGCAGGAGAATGGCGTGAACCCAGGAGGCGGAGCTTGCAGTGAGCCGAGATCGCGCCACTGCACT
This sequence comes from Rhinopithecus bieti, assembly GCF_001698545.2. Lineage (NCBI taxonomy): Eukaryota > Metazoa > Chordata > Mammalia > Primates > Cercopithecidae > Rhinopithecus > Rhinopithecus bieti. The sequence goes on along the minus strand of NW_016812252.1, from coordinate 862,735 downwards.
CCAGCCTGGGTGACAGAGTGAGACTCTGTCTCAACAACAACAACAAAAAAAAAAAAAATATAAAGTGGCCTTTAGATAACTCGTCTAAGAAAGAATTAGACACTCTAGACCTCTACCTTTGCCTACAGTAAGAACCAGCAGAAACGCTGGGATTATTGAGCTATCATTATTACTAGCCAGATCAAGTCAGTCCTCTCCTAACTTGATCAGGGCAAAGCCAGGTGTTAATTTTTTCCCTTTCCTGTTAGAACATTTTGTAACATAAGGACTGGAGATGATATAGATTAACAGTATTTATTGAGTACTTTCTCTGTGCCAGATATGTGCTGGGCACTGGAGATATAGTGAAGAGAACAGAGGGTGGGCCCTGCCCACGTGGAGGCGACGGTCTAGTGGGGAAGATGTATTACATGTTTGCATCTTGTAAACAACTAACTAAGCAGTTAAGTGCCAGCATACAAGATGCTGTCAAGGCAGACAGCTGGGTGCTTTGGGAGACCCTGATAGTAATCTCATATAGTCTGGGGTGCAGTGGGGGTCAGGGAAGTGTATGTAAGGTGCTTAGCATGTGGTCAGGGCTTAATAAATGGTCATTATAATGACCATCCCTGGCCACAGGGCCCAGCCTGGTTCCACCTCCAGCTGGTGGCTGCTACCACCCACCAACAATAGTTTTGCACAGAGAAGTTTTTCATTAGGCCACGGTTATACAGCTAGCAGAAGGGCTTTGATTCATGACTTTTTATAAAAGTGCTATATGTAGAAAGCAGAGGGGTGGGAAGCTTCCCTCAACCCCCCAGCCAATACCGACCTTTGGACAGGCCTTGCCCCGCAGGAATGGAGCAGCAGGCTGGATACTGAGGAGAAAAAATGCAGCAGTCATTTAGGGCTTGGGGAGGGAGATGTGAGAAGTAGCCTTCTGCTAAGTGGGCTTAAAACCCTGGGATTGGAAGGGTCCCTGAGAAGCCATCACACCCACCTCCAGCCTGGTTCACCACTCCAAAGCTAGGTGGCCAGTCCTCCTTCCTCCACGTCTGCTTCACAGACCTTTGCAGAGGAAAATCCCACACTCATTGCCATGCCTGCCTCGTTTTCAGGAAGTTTCCCTTTTATTTGGCTTCAGTCCGTCTCTCTGCAGTCTGGTTACTCTTTAAAAATGGAAATTGAATCGCCTCTCCCCACCTCAAGGAAGAACCTAGACCCTATGTCTTTCTCATTTTTGGTCAAGCAGAAACATTTTCACATTCTTTGTTAATGGTGTCTAACATCTTAAATATAAATAATGAAAACAAAACAAAGCAGCAGCCTTTTTTGAGTGTGCCTTTTTGGCCTCCACCTCTCTGGGCTCTGGCACACTCCTAGGGTGGGCTGTGTGCCTGTCCCTGAAGAATGCCAGGCTGGCCCATCTCCTGCAGTCCAAGTAACCCCTGCGGCTGCTCTCTTCAGTGAGATCATTTCCTTCGATCTCACACCTCCTTGCACCAAAGCCAGGCCAAGCCAAGGCAGTGCGAAGAGTTGTCTGCCTTGGAACGGCCGTACCACTCAGATGTGTGTGTGCTCAAGAAGGATGGGTACAGAGTGTTGATTTATTTGGGTTATACAATGTGTAAAACTTTTTCATTGGTGGCCAGTATTTAAAATAATAAAATAGCCAGAAATCTGAGTTTTTGCATAGACTCAGATTGCTGGCTATTTAAAAATTTAGACTACGTGGCAAGCTCATTGCCAATATTATGTTGCAGCAGTCAGCTGGTGCGGGGTGTCAGTAATCTGTTTGCGCAGGCCCCACTGCTCTCTTTTGCCTGTACCTACCCCCTTCTATCACTTATTGACACAGCCTCTGCCGGCACGTGACTTTGGGATGTCCATTTGGTTCTTGATTCCCTCTTGCTGCTACTGCAGGGCAAAGCAGTTGAGATGGGGGATCAGTCAGGAAGCATCCGTCTCTCAGGCAGAGGACTGTAAGATGCAGAGGGATGCCTGGCCCTGCAATCCGGACCTTCCCTTCCCTCTCTTTCGCCACCCTGCCCTTCTCCTGGGATTACCAGAGGGGACTGGCGGAACACCGTGATTCCATGAGATGAGCAGCTCTGGGCTGGAACAGCTAAGGAGTTAAGGAACAAACTTAGATGTGCTCTGGGGGCTGGGTATGGCATCCCCAGCTCAGAAGGCAGGGCCAGTCAGGGGACCACACCCTGGGTGCTGGCGAGGGCTCAGTGCTTTGGGAATTTGGACAGCAAGGAAGGACCCCTCGTCAGCACTCCTCCTGCTGGGCTGGTGCCCACGGGTGTCCAGTGGGACTCCTCACATGGTATGTCCTTCACAAGGCCTGCCACTGCAGTCCTCTAGGTCTTGTGTGGCCTATGGCATAGTGCCCACATCACCTCTGCCCTGCTGTCTACCCAAGCCAGACTCCCAGCCAGCTGCCAGTATCACTCCTGCATTTGGAAATGCAGACAGCAGACATGTTGGAGTGTCTCTGAGCAGAAAGCTGTGCCAGGGCTCTGGGGTGCCCAGAGAAAAAGAAGACAAGGCCTGGCCCTCTGTCCACTGTCCCACTGTAGCAGAGGAATGTGACCATGAAGTAACACCCAGCTCCTAGATTTGAGGGCAGATGAGGAGGGGCATGCCAGGCTTTGTGGTCAGAGAGATGGCCTTGGAGAAACCACAGAGCCTCTCTGACCTTCACAGTTCATGAAGGGGCTAAACAGTGCCTCTTGGTGAAGTGTCTTGAGTCATCACATGGAATAATGGCGGCTGAGCACTTGTGCTGCCACCTGCCACGGGGCTGGCATTCCATAGATGGAGGCGAGGTGGCTCAGTGGAAGGAGACCTTAGGGGATAGAAGAGGGCCCTAGAGAAAGGAATGGCTTCTGGGGGATGGGACCTGACACTTGGGTACCATCCCTGTCCTTGAGGACACCAGACCAGGAATCAGCAGAGCAGAGGCCGAGCAAGGGGAAGGGGGCACTTGGGCAGCTCAAGAAAGGCCTAGAATGTTGTGGTCAGTGGGGAGAGCTTCAGGCACCACGGGTGGCATTCCAGGAGACTCTGTGCTCGGGTTTGTTGGGGAGTGATAATGCTGGGGTGGTGAGTGGGACAACGCTGGTAGTTGGGGCTCAGGCTGGGGGCAGACGTGGGCACAGCGGTGGGCAGCCTTGCTAGGCCTTGGCCTGGCATGTGGGTAAAGGGCTGCTCACATTGCCAGGGGAGAAAGAGGAACAGAGTTTGGGGCAGAGAGGTGGGCAAAGGGGCCCACCCTTGGGCAGGTGAGGGAGGTGCTGGCTGAATCCAGTTTGTGCAGGGTTGAGCCTGAGCAGCGGAGCAGAGCAGTGAGGAGGTGCGGGGCTCTGTGAGCAGAGGGCAAAGCGGAGTCAGAGTGGGGGCTGGGAGGACAGCAGCCTGCCAGGCTCTGGGGAGGCCGAGGGCCCTCAGTCTGGGGAACCCCAGAGTGTGCAGAGGCTGGCCTTCCCTGGTTGGGTGACCACCAGTGTGACGTTCCCAATTGCGCTCAGATTCCTATGGAAGGCTGCAGAAGTCCTCCTCTTTCACTGCGGGTGAGACTGCCCTGGCGCTAGGAAAATATTAATAGACCCCCAGGGACTGAGAACAAGGATTGAAAAATGAAACTACTTCCTACTGTCTTTCCTCAGCTGCCACTCCAAGAAGTTGTGAGCTTGATGCAGCTCTGCCCTCACAGAACCCATGCCTGCCCCTCACACCTGGACTGAGTTCTTTCCCGCCCTCCCTGTTGTTGGTTGCTGGGCAGGGGGCACTGTGGGGGACTACGGTAGGACCCCAGAGGCCAGGTGGCCAAGTAGCAGGCATTCCTGTGAGCCAGGGATGCCAGCAGGGAATACTGTTCTGAAGGTTCTGTGACCTCTTAGACACTGAGGCCCTTACCAACTCCTCGTTCTGAAAGCCACTTAGACCCACCAGGCTCAGTGGACAAGCCTGGGGGTGAGTGGGACAGTGTTTTCATTTTGCACCTTGCCAGGCCTAGGTGCCAAATCCCAGATTCTCTTTTCACTAGCCTGTGCCCTTGGTAGAATGCCTCTCTCCCCTTGGTAAAATGGGGATAATAACCCTCCTCCGCAGCTTTCTGCCTCAAGCCTTTGTGGCTGAACCTGGGTTACCTGTTCCTCCCTTACCCTATTCTCATCCCCTTTCCCATCCCCTTCCCCTCCTCTGAGATTCTGGAGCACTTCGAGTTTGTCCTGTGTAATTCATCCACCCTCTCCTGGGCTTTTTCTGCTGGTGAACCTCAGTGTAGTCATCAAAAAGAGTTGCAGGGGCCCTGTTGGGTTAGGCAGCCATCCAGCCTACATTGTACTTCTGTGTGGACTTGGGGCTAGGGCAGGGTCCGGGGGCCTCCAGCACATGTGAGGCCCATCATGCCCAGCACCCTCCCCTGCCTAGCCCTGCAGCCTTGGGCACTTGTTTCTTCATCATGCAGTGCTTATTAAGCAGCCACTGTGTGCCAGGCACTGTGCGTGGTATAGGGATGCAAAAATGAAGATCCCGTTTCCAGGGAGCCAACAGTAACCCCCTCCCCTGCCACTCTTACCCCCATACCCATTACCCCTGCCATGCACACATATACACTCCACATTCCAGTCATATCATGTTGCCTGCAGTACCGAGCGTCTCCTTGGCTTTTCATGCTGCCATGCGTTATACTTTTGTCACTTCTGTTCTTTACCTGGGACACGCTTGTCCTTACTGTTTTTTGTTCTTTTTTTTTTGAGACGGAGCCTTGCTCTGTTGCCCAGGCTAGAGTGCAGTGGCGTGATCTCGGCCCACTGCAACCTCCACCTCCCCGGTTCAAGCGATTCTCCCGCCTCCCTGGTTCAAGCGATTCTCCTGCCTCAGCCTCTTGAGTAGCCACCATGCCTGGCTAATTTTTGTATTTTTATTAGAGACGGGGTTTCATCATCTTGGCCAGGCTGGTCTCGAACACCTGACCTCATGATTCACCCGCCTCGGCCTTCCAAAGTGCTGGGATTACAGGCGTTAGCCACCATGCCTGGCTGTCCTTACTGTTCACCTGGCTAATATCTACTTGGTCTTTAAGATCCAATTCTGTGTCACTTCTACCAGGAAGCCTTCCGCAGCATCCCCAGGCTGGGTAAGATGCCTCCCACTCCTATGCTCCTGCGTTGCCTACCCAGTGTACCATAATCCTCTGCCTGCCTCCCCCACAAAATACACACTGTGTGCCCCATGGTCTGGGGCTGGGCTCAGGCTCATTTATTTTGGTATCTCCAGTTCCCAGGACCAAGCACACAGGAGGTGCTCTGGGAGCATTGACTGGATGTGTGTGATCCCACGGAGCCTGAGCAAGTGTGTGTCTTGAGAGGAGGGTGGCCAACACTGGCTCCTCTACCAGTTTACTCCTGTTCATTCTTCTCTGGGCTCAGGTTACACTGTGACCTTTCTCATGTCATGTGACCTGTTAGAGGATATACCTCCCCCCTCCCCCAAACTACAGGGTACCCAGAGAGGGTGGCTTGGTTTTGTGATGGAGAGCTCGTCTGGATTTCGAAACCAGAGGGAGAAACTTTGTTTCATGCTGAACTTGCTGGCAGTTTGATATCTTCCACATTCTCTTTGGTGAACAAGCAACTCCTGAATACTGGAGAAATGCAAAAGAAGGCATCTGAGGAGCTTACCTTTCATCCACTGTTCATTCAGCAAGCCTTTGAGGGCTTGCTCTCCTGGGACATTGCTGTAGTGATTCAGTGGCCGGCTGAGACATGCCTGCTGCCCTTCTAGGCAGAGTCGGGGAGCTGAGCCCCACACACAGATCAGCCTGCTAGCCTTCCGAGGAGGGCGCGGTAAGAGGCTGAGCTGTGTTGAACTGTCACCTGTGGAACCTGCCAGTTTGCAGGGTGCTCAAGGAACTCAAGAAAGGCTTTGGAGAAGCAGGAGGAGGGACTTGGGATGGATTTCAAAGAAGGATATTGATGATGGTAACAACTTGATGTCTGTTGAACAGTCACTATGTGCCAGATACTGGGTCAAGCAAATCAATGCAGCTTTTCACAGCCACCATGAGGCAGATGCTGCCACTGTCCCTACTTTTACAGAAAAGAAAACCAAGGTATAGAAAGTAACTTGCCTAGGGTTGCAGGCTGTCTGCATAGCTCAAGCTCCTTGGCAAGGAGTTCCAATTGAGGGGCCAGTCCTGAGCTGGGCAGGGAACAGCTCAAGTGTAGGACCACAGGGAGATGGGCTGAGGCTGGGGCAGGGACCCATATAGGGGATAGGGTCCCAAACAGAGGTGCTAGAAAATAAGGCTTTCACAGCAGCTTGGTGCCCCCAGCTTCCTCGCTGGTCCTCAGGACGGTGGTCCTCAGGGCTGAGGGCTACCTGCTGGTACCAGATCTAGGCCCTGCTCAGCAGGGTGTCCCAGCCTGGATCTAGGGTGCTGGGGTGGGAAGTGTCTATTTTTGATAACTAGTATTTGCCCTGGTTGCCTCTGAAGCTCTGACCTGCCCAGCTGTTTCACCCACATGGGCAACGGTCTGACCTTGGGGGTGTCTCCTACTCTGACACCACCTCCCAGCTCACTCCTGACCTCTTTCCAGCACTCCTGGATCAGCTGCCTCTGCCCTGGCCTGACTGCACGCGCATACTCACCAGCCCCTAGCCAGCAGAGGATGCCTAGCACCACAGGCTGACAGTGGTTCTGGAACTACACTGTGTGGTTTCAGATCCCGACACTGCCTCTTTCTAGCTTGGTGACCTTCAAAACGTTATTTTACTACTCTGTGTCTCAGTTTCTTCAACTGTGAAATGCGGATAATGGGAATCTGTACCCCGTAGGGTTGTTGTGAGAATTAAAATCTTCCAACAGCATCTGACACATTCATTGTTTACCTTAAATGTTCTTATTGCTTTTAACATGATGACTGTTGTAATTATAATTGTCGTGGCAGGTGGTTTCTGCACACCTCCTGAGGCTCATAGTGCTGGGTCGCAGATGGCTACGCCCTAAGTCCTGTTTAGGAGGTGCCCGTCCGTATACTGGTGGGAAAGACCCAGGTATTGACAGTCGCCATGTGGAACTGTGGAAGCATGTGGTACTTAGGGGTCATGAGTAAGCCCAACAACAGTGTCCCTCCCTGACTTACTTCAACCTTGGCCTTTGCTTGGATCTCTGGACTTCTGTCTGATCATTTCTGCTCTGCTGACAGCAGTCCAGGTATGATCCTGGCAGAGGAGATTAGAAGAAAAGCAGGGATTGGTAGATTAACAGAAGACTTGGGTAATAGACATCTCCAGAGATCACCAGGCAGGCTACCCCTAAAGGTCCTGAGCCCTTCCCATGGAAAAGGATGGCCACTAAGTGGGGTGTTTTAGAGGGAACCAGAAGTGTAGTAGGTTAGATCTGGGGCAGCAAACAGATTTTCTCTCTGGAGCAGTCAGTGTGTTCTGCTGCCAGGAGTACTGTGTTGACAAGGAAGGGGACCGTGAGCCATCAGTGTTGTCTGCCATGGCTCTGGGAATGGGAAGGAGCAGCACCCATGCCACCTACTTGCCATCGAGACTTGCTGTTTATGGCATGAAATCACATACATGGTTGGGTGGGTGGTTAGGGCTTAATAATGGAGTGAGCTAAAAAGCACTGGTGGCTTTTTAGAGGAGTTGAGAGGCCCAATGACAGCACCATACTTGGCTTAGCAAAGGTATGAAACAAGGGGCTGGAGCAAAGTCTCCGGGAGTGGAGAGTGAAGCCTTAAGGGGTGCCAAGTGGCCTAGACCCCTGTGGGGTCACGTGCCATTTACGCACAGCCTGCAGGTCAGCGCTCTGGTGAAGCTGCCCATTTCTGGGAATTGTGCAGAAGGGAAGGGCAGCTCCTGGAATGCAGAGCCATTTCCTCCACATGGGTTGGGTCACTCCCCACAGCGTGTCCTCATCCCTCTGGGTTGGGCACACCCAGACATCATAGAGATGAGATTAGCTTCCCAGGTCTAATTCAGCTCAATGTGAATGAAAGTCCATTCACTTTCCTAAGAGCCCCAAATAATGGATGTGTCCTTCTCTCTAACCTGATTTACCTAAAATACTTGCAATTCAATTGATGGGGTTAGGGGGACTCTTTGAAATAATTAGTATAGAAATACAGAAGCAAAAAACAGTAAATACCAAACCTTCAATAAAGTTGCCAGCATTTTTGGGAGAGCCTCTGGATTGGCCCTGGCCTAGCCTCTGAGAATCTGTGGTCCCAAGGTCAGGGCCAAGGGAAGCAGCAACAGTGATGAAGAGTGCCCTGTAGGACAGTGAATCATGAAGACACTACCCTGAGAAAAGAAAAGCCATGTGATGCAGCAAAATGAATTGGCAAAAGAATTGGAGGCAGTGTGGCATGACCGCTCTAACATGACCTTTGGTGTCTAACCAGTCCACAGCAGTTGTCCACTAAGGGTGGGCATTGTTGCTGCTATGCAGCTCCTTCTGGGCACCATTTTCCCTGGCCAGCACATAGGACACTGCTTTGGAAGTGATGCTGGGTGGGGTGGGGTGCATGGAGAGGCCAGGGGGCCTGTGGACCGCTTGGCAGCATCTGTAGCTGAAGCCATCCATTTAACATGTGCTGCTCACTTAGAACAATGGGTGCAGTGGTTTTAGGCTATTGTTTTGGGCAACAAGCTCCATAGAAGCCCTAGAACCTGGAAACCTGAGGAGAAGAGGCAAATTTCATGAGGGATAAGAACCACCGAGCCCTGCCATTTTGCCATTTTGTGGGGGCTGCGGGGGCCTGCTGCTGTCTTGGACATTTCTATCTGTCACCGCATCAGGTCCTCCCAAAGCCCTATGCAGTGCGGATGCCCTTCCCTAGGGCTGTGGATGGGGCAAGGAAATGGTTTAAATCACTGAAGCCTACCAGGTTGAAGGGAAAGCAGGGGCCCAACTACTTTATCGATGAAAATATGCCCTTGCTGAGGGACCCTCCAAGATTTTCTCACTGGGGCCTTACACCTTCCTGGGGACCCTGTTCTCATGTCTTATAGATGGGGAAACTGGGCACCAGGAAGTTAAGAAACTTGCCCCAGGTCACACAGGGAGTCTGTATTGGATGCCACAGTGGAACTCCGGCTGCCTGGCTGTGGAGTTGAGGCTGTCCCTGATGTCCCAAGCTGTCCCACTGAGAACCGTTGGGCTGTTACACAAGACTATTCCCGGGAGGTCTTAGACACACCCATGCTAACTTTGAAGATTGCTGAGTGAAAAGGTTATACTGGGGTGATCAGTCCATCCAGCCACCCACTTCCTAGGGGTATGAGCCGGCCCCTTTCAGAAGGATGGGTGTGACCCCCTGCTTCTTAGCACGAGGGAGGCCTGTGTGGGTAGAAGACCGCATTGGGGAAGTGATGAGGGCAGTGTGAGTAGAGACTGAGCTTCCCATGTGTTAGGCTCTGCCTGGCCCCGTGAGGGGCGAAGGAATGAGAAGATGTGGCTCTTGTCCTTGTGGAGTTTACAATCTGTCTGACAAGGTAAATCTGGCATTCCGGGAAACGACTTCAAACCATGCAAGAAGGTTCTACCCATGGGGAAAGAAAGGGAGCAAGAGGCAGACAACAGCCAAGAGAGCTTATTTTTCCATTTACAGATGCCTGAGGTTTTTGTACACACGTTATTAAAATTATTGAGGAAGCGATATTGCCTTTTAGGCAGAAGTTTCCAGTATGAACAACGGTTTGGGTTGCCATGAAGCCTGTGGCCTGGGCGGGGCCCCGGGAGCAGTGGTTGCCATGGGAACCAGCTCAGCCACCCCCACAGCCAAGTGGCTGCTATTCCCAAAGTTGGTTTCTGCGTGGATGGGGCTGCCTGGAACCTTGGAGCCATTTCCCATGGAAACAATGCTCTAAATGGTGGGTGATGTTCCCACACAGGCCTATTTTGTCTGGCTGTTAACAGAGCAGAGATGGTGGTGAGGCTTCTCATGCTGAGAGGAGGCTGGGAATGAGAGAGTGTGTATGTGTATGTGTGTGTGTGTGTGTGTGTATGTGTGAGTGTGTATATGTGTGTATGTGTGAGTCTGTATATGTGTGTGTGTCCTCCCTCTTGGGAACAAAGTAAACAAGGTGACAAAACGAGCATTTGGGCATCTTCTTAGAGCTTAGCATATCTCATACATTTTATTTCATGCTTAGAGCAATCCTGCAAAGTATGAGTCTCCAGCTAACCCACTTTACTAATAAGATACTGAGGCAATGGAAGGTAATTTGCCCAAGGTCACTCAACTGGTCAGTAGGAGAGTATTCAGCACAGAAAATAGTGGGGAAATTTTAAGGAGAACCCCAAGTCTACCTTATACCACCGTCCCACCTCAGAGGGGCACACCCATCATCCCCTAAAGTGAAGACCCGACATCCTAGAATGATCTCTGAGGTGCTTTTTAGTTGAGAAGGCTGGAAAGGAGAGGTGTTGTGAATGTAAGCAGTTTGCTCCTTAACCACCAACCAACCAACGTTTCATTCTGTGGCGACTTTCATCATAGCCTGTGAGTGGTTTTTAAAAAATCTTTCTCTGTACCGCATGAGACCAGCTGGTTTTGTAGGAGTGTGGTTCATGGTTCTTGGCATCTTGACCTCCCCATCTGCAAAGACACCATTTGATCAGTGTTTTCTGAGGGGCTGGAGAAACAGGCCTATCAAAAGAAGATAGCACCTTTAGGAACTGGGGGGTTCTCTGGACTCATTCTCCAGCTTTGGAAACCCATTCTTTGTTCCTGGCTCACACTTGATTCCAGAGGGCCCTGTCTGTGCCATTAGTCTGATCTCTTAGTAGGAGAGAGACGGTCCCAAGCCCTGGCTGAGAGAGTTGTCCCTTAGCTTTCTCCATGGGGAAGCCAGCTCTGTGGTACGTAGGTTGTCTGACCATTGTTCAGAAATGCGCGTTGAACCTCTAGTTCGTTCAGTAAGTGTCTGCCCTGTGCCAGTGCTATGCCAGGCTCTGGGATACAGAGAAGTACAAGATGCTGTCCCTGCCCTTTTGTGCACAGTAAACACATAGAAAATTCTAGGCATCATTGTGGCGTCTGTGGCAGGAACTTCAGGGCTCAAAGCACAGGTGGAGGCGGCGCCTAGTGCTGGCCCATGAGGAAGTATGTGCTCTCCTGGGGGTCTCAGGTGTGCGCAGAGGCTGCAGCGTGACCACAGGACACATTGGGAGACCACAGAGCTGGTTGGGGGTGAGAGTAGATTGTGAGGGGCTGCGGCACGTGTGTGGCTGGAGAGGTCAGCAGTGGCAGCCAGCGACAGGCATTGACTGTCCTGTGAGGGGGCCTGCACTTTCCTCCTCAGTGTTGAGGGGCACAGAAAGGGTTTTCACAGGGGAGCCAGTCTGATGTTTGTGTGAAATGAGTAGTCTAGCCCTGTTCCATTGCGTCCAAATTAGAAGGGAACCCTGGCTTGGCTTCCTGTGGTCTCTCAGGGTTCAACCTCTGAGAGCAGGGTGCTGTCAAAAGGAGGGGGCCCCCACTGGCCATTTCCTGCCCACTGCCTTGGCAAGCAGAGGGCATTTTTTAAGGAGTCCCCAGGTGATTCGGCTGTGGGTGGTCTGAGTGCCGACTCAAAGCTTCATTCATGTCCTCCAGCATATTTACTAGTGTATTTCTTATCTTGTTTTCTTTTGAGAAGAAAATAAAGATGAACAGTTTTCCTTTTCATTACCTTCCCACCCACTTAGTATTTTTTAGTTATGTCGCTGCCAGCAGAGAATGGAAGCTTTAAAAACAGCCAAACACCGACTGGGCGTGGTGGCTCACGCCTGTAATCCCAGCACTTTGCGAGGCCAAGGCAGGTGGATCACAAGGTCAGGAGAGCAAAACCATCTTGGCCAACATGGTGAAACCCATCTCAACTGAAAATATAAGAAAATTTAGGCGTGGTGGTGGGCACCTGTAGTCCCAGCTACTCAGGAGGCTGAGGCAGGAGAATCTCTTGAACTCGGGAGGCGGAGGCTGCGGTGAGCTGGGATTGCGCCACTGCACTCCAGCCTGGGTGACAGTGAGACTGTCTCAGAAAGACCAAAAACCAGCCAAACACCAGCAAACACCTTTCACCCACAGCCCAGCACCATTGCCCAGGACAGGGCAGCAGTTGCTGAGGGGCAGTAAGGAGTGAACCCCATGCTCAGGGCAAAGGAGAGAGGCCACTGGGCCACCGCTTCCTCCCCATTTCTGTCACCCTGCAACTCCCCTCCGCCGTCTCTCCTTGGCCTGCCTTTACCGTTGTGGATTTGGCCATGGAAGAGCTCAGTTAAGTGAAGCCTCAGCCTGTCTCATGTTGTAGGAAGATGCTGGAACCAGATTCCAGGGCCACAGCCGGTGCCTGGTCCTATCCTGCCCCAAAAGAGCTGAGATCCCCACTCGAATGAGAGGAAATCAAACATTTTCAGGTGGCTGGAACATTTTATTTTCCTGGGAGCATTTTAATAGTGTTAAACTTTTCTAGTACACAAATATAATGCATGCTTGTTGTAGAAAACTGAAACATTAAGAAAATGAAAATGCCCTGAAATGTGCCTCAGAGACAACCAACTGCTAAACCTCTTAATGCCTGGATCCACACCTCACACCTGACTGTGCAGATTCATAGTGGGCCTCTTCGTGGAAGGTGGATCAGGTGTACTTACTAGCTGTTGCAGCCTGGCTTTTTTCATACATAACAATGCACTTTTTCTAGGTTACTGAATATCTTCCTTTTAAATGACTGCGTAGTGCTCCATTATATGAATAAACTTTTCTTTAACCTTTTCCCCCAACATTAAGTTATTTCTATTTTCCCCCATTCTTAACATCTTTCTTCACTTCTCTGATTATCTCCTTAGAAGAAATTCTCACATGGGGTAGAGCTGCAGGAGAGGGTATGAATATATTTATGCAAGTGTATTTTCAGTACAGCCTAGGCAGATTTGCACTTTCACTGCAGTGTAGCAAAGCTTGTACTTCCCTGACACTTTGGGGAAGTCCTAAATGTCAACATCAGGCTTCAGTAACTACAAAGCATTCTGCAGTGACTCTCGCCTGTAGCCCCATGCAAATCAGTGTGGCCATATAACCCACATTTGTATTTAGTCCCCTTTCTGTCAAAATCTGGAACTAAAGACTATCTTAGAGCTGGAAATAATTATAAAAGTAATGTAATCCAGCCCTTTAAATTCATAGATAAGGAAACTATGGCTCAGAGAGGTCAGTGGCTTTCCCAAGTGGTGGCGGAGCACACAGGGCACCCAGTTCTTTGTCCTCTGGGCCACGCTGCCACCCTCCTGTCTGTGAGACCATCAGTTTCCTGGTCACACATACACCATGCTGTTTTCCCTCCCAGCTTGCACAGGGATTCTTTCTTTTCTTCTACACAGCAGTAGGATCAAGCATTCCCCCCCTCCATTCAAGGTCAATTTTTGTGGTACTGAGGAATGCCCCACCAGGAGGTGGTATTGCGTCTTCCTGGCAGGGTCCACAGTTAGTTAGCAGTTTAGGTTCCTGGCTACAACCCCAAATTGTTCTTTAGGGGATCCCCCTAGCTGCACCCGTGTTTAACATTTGGTGCTGTCAGCCTCCTCCTGGAAACTCTCGGCTTCCATCATGACCACAGATCCTGGTTTCCTTCCTTTACTTCTGAGTACCTCTAGGAGGCTCCCTCCTGCCTCTCCTCCTTATCACTTTGCGACACTATTTACAAAGGTCACTGTTCACTTCTGTTAAGGCCGGATTATTCTTTAGAGTCCTGCTCCCACTTCCAGCTGCCTCCTGGTCACCTTAGTTCAGGGTTCTCAGCCTCAGCACTATTGACATTTTAGGATGGCTAATTCTTCATTGGAGGGGACTGCCCTGTGCATTGTATGATCCCTGGCCTCTGCTGAACAGATACCAGTGGTACCCACTCCATTTTGACAACAACAAAAAATACCTCTAGACGTTGCAGATATGCCCGGGGAGCAAAGTTCCCCTGATTGAGAACCACTGCCTTAGCTGGCCTCAATAGCATGAAAACAAAATTTCGACCTGCTCCTACCTACCTCCTCCCCAAATAAAATGAGGTTGAACAGAAGCCGTAAGATTCCAGCATGACTTTGTGTATAACACAGGGCAAGAAGCAGAGAGAAAGGAGCCAGAATCTAGAATTCTGAAACTTTGAAGGAGCCTCAGAATCCCAGAACTCAGGTGTGCTAAGCTATCATGGCCGCCTTTCTAAGCTTAGACACAACTTCAAATCCTTCTCAGCATAGCAGTCCAGTTAATAAGAGGGGATGTGAAAGACGAACTTCCATGCAAGTCCTGCTCAGACCACTGCCCTCATGTTAACCTGTACAAGTAGAGTTTAGTGGCCAAAAAGCCTCTTTGACATGGCTTTTGGCTGTACTTGCTAAACAAGACCAGTGGTACTGTGTCCTCAATGCTGGGCCTGGCACATAATTGGTGTTGAATAAATGACGGTTGAATAAATCACTTTAACAGTGACTGTCTCTGGGTAGTGAGACCAGGTGTAATGCTTTTATTTTCTTTTGCATTTCTTCATTTTCAAACCTCTTTATAATTGAGAGTATTTATTACTTTATAAAGGAGGAAGACACATGAATATCTTCCCCTAAGTTAAAAAGCCCTCTGTCTCATTCCACACGTCTTGCTTCCTTCCGCAGGTCTGACCTTCGAGAAACATGGCAACCAGCGCCGTCCCCAGTGACAACCTCCCCACATACAAGCTGGTGGTGGTGGGGGATGGGGGCGTGGGCAAAAGTGCCCTCACCATCCAGTTTTTCCAAAAGATCTTTGTGCCTGACTATGACCCCACCATTGAAGACTCCTACCTGAAACATACAGAGATTGACAATCAGTGGGCCATCTTGGACGGTGAGACCTGGGTGGCAGCCCTGCATTGGGTGGGATAGTAGATGGGGAGGATCAGGGACATTTGACAGGTTTCAGTGGGGCAAGGTGGTTTCCTTAATGTTGCTGTTACGGAATGGTTGGTATAAAGCCGTGTGTCGTTTTCAGGGTGAATTCTGAACAGGGAAGGCCTGCGTAGAGGACTTGCAAGGTTTCGTGGAAACCAAAATGTGCATTCAACAAAGAGGGGAGGCTAGAATCATGCCAACTCAGCGATGACATGATTGTTTTCTCTTGCTGATCAGAATCTCTGATTAACAGTTATGGATGTCTTTAGCTAATAAAAGAGGGAAAAGCAAGTTGTTTCTTAATGAACATAGTTTTCTTGGTACTTGTATATATATTCCTTTGAGGGGAATCTCTTGCATCTGACATTTTGTTTCTAGCTGAGTGTGAATTAGTCTGGATTACTAGTTCTAAGTGTGGCAGCCAGGCCAGCAGCAGCCACAGCATCAGGAAACTAATTAGAAATGCACATTCTCAGGCCCATACTGATTTGGAAATTCTGAGGGTGAGCCCAACAGCCTGTGTTTTAACGCACCCTCTAGGAGATGCTTGAAATCGGGTAGCATTACATCTCCAACTTTGTTCTTTTTCAAAGTTGTTTTGACTAGTCTAGGTCCTAAGGTATTTCTATGTGAGTTTTAGAATCAGTTAAATTCTAAAATCCTAGATTTTGATTGGGATTGTGTTGAATCTGTAGATCTGTTTGAGGAGAATTGATATTTTAACAATGTTGAGGCTTCCAACCCATGAACACAATATCTCTTTCCATTTGTTTATTTATTTATTTAGGTTTTCTTTAATTTCTCTTGTCAATTTTATTTGTAGGTTTTTTTGTCTTGGTTTTTTGGTTTTTTTTGAGATGGAGTCTCGCTATCACCAGGCTGGTGGAGTGCAGTGGCGCAATCTCGGATCACTGCAACCTCCGCCTCCTGGGTTCAAGCAATTCTCCTGCCTCAGCCTCCCAAGTAGCTGGGATTACAGGCACGCATCACCACACCCAGCTAATTTTTTTGTATTTTTAGTAGAGACGGGCTTTCGCCATGTTGGCCAGGATAGTCTCGATCTTCTGACCTCATGATCCACCCACCTCAGCCTCGCAAAGTGCTGGGATTACAGGCGTAAGCCACCGCGCCCTGGCTTATTTGTAGTTTTGAGTGCATGGGTCTTCTACGTGTTTTGTCAGATTTATACCTGCATCTGTATTGATGCTATTGTAAATTATTATTTTTGTTTTTTTATTTCCATTTTCAATTATTTGTTGCTAGTATATATAAAAACAATAGGTTTCTGTATATTAATCTTGTAACCTGCAACTTTGCTAAACTCACTTATTAGTTCTAGTGTCTTTTTTGTAGATTCTGCTGGATTTTTCTGAATAGACCATAGTGACTGCAAGTAAAGACAGTTTTACTTCTTTTCCAATCTGGATGGCTCTGATTTCTTTTTCTTGCCTTATCTCATTGATTAAAATATCTGGCACCCTGTTGAAAAGAGGTGACAAGAACAGACATCCTTGTCTTGTTCTTTATCTTAAAGGGCAAGTGTTCGGTCTTTAGCATTAAGTATGATGTTAGTTGCAGGCTTTTTATGGATGGCCTTTATCAGGTCATGGAAGTTCCTTTCTATTCCTAGTTTGCTGAGAGTTTTTATCAGGAATGGATGTTGGATTTTGTCCAGTGCTTTTTCTGTGTCTACTGAGATAACCATATGGTTTTCCTTTTTTAGTTTGTTAATATGGTAAATTACATTGATTGTTTTGTTTTGTTTTTGTGACAGAGTCTTGCATTGTCACCCAGGCTGGAGCGCAGTGGCACGATCTTAGCTCACTGCAACCACAAACGCCTGGGCTCAAGAGATCTTTTTGCCTCAGCTTCCCCAGTAGCTAGGACTGTAGGCACACACCACCGTGCCCAGCTAATATTTTACGTTTTTGTGGAGATTGGGGGGAATCTCCCTTCGTTGCCCAGGCTGGTCTCGAACTCCTGGCTTCAAACAATCCTTCCACTTCAGCCTCCCAAAGTGCTGGGATTACAGGTGTGAGCCACCATCCCTGGTCCTTGATTTTTCTTTTTTCTAATATTAAACTGACATTGCATCCCTGGAATAAACCCCACTTGATCATTATATATTATCCTTTAATATGGTTGGCTTTGATTTGCTAAACTTTTGTTTACAATTCTCGTATCTGTGTTCTTGTGAAATATTGGTCTATAGTTTTCTTGTAATGTCTGTGTCTAGTTTTGGTATCAGAGTAACGTTGGCCTTATAGAACAAGTTTTATTCAATTTTTTGGAAGAGTTTGAGTTAAATTCGTATTTCTTCCCTAACTGTTTAGTAGAATTCACAAACAAGGCCATCTGGCCCTGGAGTTTTCTCTGTGGGACGATGTTTTTGTTTTTGTTTTGAGACAGGGTCTCGCTCTGTTACCCAGGCTGGAGTGCAGTGGCGTGATCCAGGCTCACCACAGCCTAGACCTTCTGGGCTGAAGCAGTCCTCCCACATATTTTGTCTGTCTTTTGGTTGTTTCAGCTGAGAAGGTAAATCTGGTTCCTGTTACTCCGTCTTGGCCAGAAGCAGAACCAAATCATGACTTCAAAAAAATACAGCTTTGTGGCCGGGCGCTGTGGCTCACGAGGCCTGTAAATCCCAACACTTTGGGACACTGAGGTGGGCAGATTGCTCAAGCAATCTGCTCAAGCTCAGGAGTTTGAGACTTGCCTGGGCAACATGGTGAAACCCCATCTCAACTAAAAATATAAAAATTAGCCTTGGGTGGCTGAGGTGGGAGAATCACTTGAGCTCAGGAGCCAAGACTGTGCCACCTCACTCCAGCCTGGGCAACAGAGTGAGACCCCTTCTCAAAAAACGAAACAAAACAAAACAAAAAACTTTGTAAATATATTTTAAAAGCACTGAATTATGTACTTTTAGAGTATTAATATTATGGCATGTAGATTGTATCTCAATTTTAAAAAGCACCATCCTCCAAGGGTTTGTCTGCAGCCCTGGGACTTTGAACAGTTTGACCAGGTACCAAGCACCTTCCCATCTTGGGACTCTGCATTTTGTCTTCTCTCTGCCTACAACATTCTTCCTGCAGAAACACTGATTTCATTTAGGTCTCAGCTCAAATGTCACTTTATCTAAGAGGTCTTCCCTGACCAAACCATTGACACTAGTATCTACCCCACCCTTGTCATTTCTATGCCCAGCTCTGTTTTTCTTTATTCTGTCTTTTATGGTTGAACATATTTTTTCTTTGTTTGTTTGTCTTTTTGTCTCTGCTGACTAGAATATAAATGTCTGAGAGCAGGGACTTTATTTATTGACTGCATTATTCCTAGCATCTAGAATACTGCTTGGCTCATAGAAGGTCCCCAGTAAACATTTGTGGAATGACCAAATGAATGAATAAACCTTGAACAATATATGTGTAGTGACAGGTTTGATGTGCTAGCTATATTATTTTTTTCTAACTCACAGTAATATGTATATATAACTATTAAAACTTACATCTGTGAACTTTCTGAACTCATTTCATGTATCACCTATTGGAATATATGGCACACTTGGGATATACTGAGTTAAATAAATGTAAACAAGTTTCTTTACTGCAGAACTTATAAGAACCTTTAATATGCCAGGTGTGGTGGCTCGCGCCTGTAATCTCAGCATTTTGGAAGGCCGAGGCAGGCGGATCACGGGGTCAGGAGATTGAGACCATCCTGGCTAACACAGTGAAACCTCGTCTCTACTAAAAATACAAAAAAATTAGCCAGGCATGGGAGCGGGCACCTGTAGTACCAGCTACTCAGGAGGCTGAGGCAGGAGAATGGCGTGAACCTGGGAGGCAGTGAGCCGAGATCGCGCCACCACACTCCAGCCTGGGCGACAGAGCGAGACTCTGTCTCAAAAAAAAAAATGAAAAAAACAATAGAACCTTTAATATGCAAACACATATTAGAGGTGTAGTGATAGGATACATTGTCCTTAGGGCTCCCACAGGGGTCATTTTTTGCATGTGATTCTGAACTACTGAACTACATTCCGTAGAAAACATTCTGAAACATTGCATAATGCATGTAAGAAAGTAACACCATGCCTGGTATGTCATTGGAACTCAATCAGTATTTCTCTCTACAGCCATATAAACTTCTATAACTTTTTTCTGAGTAACTTTGGATGTTAAATTGGTTTCTGAGGAAAAATGTTTTCCTCGAGATTGATTTTTAGGAAGATTTTGTGATAACATAGCCGGAGCAGCAGGGAGAGGGGCAACATGGCCGCAGCATTATATTAGAAGCGTGCATTTGCAAAGCCTGTGTTCTGAAGCGCCTGGGCTCTCCATGGCGTTACTTTAGAAGAATGAATTTGTTAAGCCTCTAATTCTGCCACCAGAGTCAGGCCCAATTGAGGGCATTGCCCACCCAGGCTTTCCTCAGGAATAGACACCAGATTCCCAGATTAGATGCTTCTCCGCTCCATTAGATCTGCTATTAAGAAAAGGAAGACTTGGCCAGGTGTGGTGGCTCACGCCTGTAATCCCAGCACTTTGGGAGGCCGAGGGTGGTGGAGGTCAGGAGTTTGAGACCACCCTGACCAACATAGTGAAACCCTGCCTCTACTAAAAATACAAAAAATTTAGCCAGGTGTGGTGGTGCCTTTAATCTCAGCTACTCAGGAGGCTGAGGCAGGAGAATCGCTTGAACCCAGGAGGTGGAGGTTGCAGTGAGTAACTCTGAACCTTTCTGGAGCTGAAGTTTTCTGGAGTGGTCTACACGCCTGGGATGGCCAGGACTTCCCTGGGCATCTGTGAACTTTCTGAACTCATTTCATGTATCACCTATTGGAATATATGGCACACTTGGGATATACTGAGTTAAATAAATGTAAACAAGTTTCTTCACTGCAGGACTTATAAGAACCTTTAATATGCCGGGTGTGGTGGCTCGCGCCTGTAATCTCAGCATTTTGGGAGGCCGAGGCAGGCGGATCACGGGGTCAGGAGATTGAGACCATCCTGGCTAACACAGTGAAACCTCGTCTCTACTAAAAATACAAAAAAATTAGCCAGGCATGGGAGCGGGCACCTGTAGTACCAGCTACTCGGGAGGCTGAGGCAGGAGAATGGCGTGAACGGGAAGGCAAGTGTTTGCAAGCTGGAAGAAAAAGAAAAAAAATAATCTAAACAATATTATTTCTATGAAGGTGTTATGGCCTTAAAATAAAATGAGACATAAAAAAGTTAAAATTTTAATTTACATTCAAAAATTTAGAAAATTAATAATTTTAAATTATGCTTTGAAACTGCTTTTTTGTTCCAGCAGGGAGTAAGCAACGAAACTTTTTAAACTTCTTTAGTTTACAGTAAAACCAACCAGCCCCATTATTAAAAGTATTCACAGTATTTGTAAGTCATATGAAATTTCAAGAACATTTAAACCTTGAGCAGGAATCCCAGAGGTCCTGCTCCCCTGAGGCCATGCCATCTTCAAGGAGGTGCTAAGTTGGAGGTGCCCTCAGTTACCCTGTACCCCACTGAACTCCAGGGACTCTCAACTCTGCAGTTTCTCTTCTTCCAAACTCAGAAAGAGTAAAAACGTGGCAGCATGATGATGAGAAGGAAGAGAATGATAATTTTGATGACGGGGTATTGAATGGGCAGAAATTGTGTGGAAGGCCCGTGCTAAGCACATTGCATTTGCTGTCTTTGAATCCTTACAAATGCTATCGTGGTAGTTGCTGTTGTTATTTCTGTTTTATAGATGAAGAAAATACAGCAAAGTTTCACACAACCAGCAACAGTCTGAGCTACCTGTTGACTCCTATTCACTGTCAGTCTCGTTGTGTAGGAAAATCCTCCCCGACAGCACAGTGGATCCTTGTGCCTCTGGGAAGGGGAGCTGAAATCCCAGGAAGAAGTGGGTATGGCTGGACTGTCACACCTCCCCTGCCCTTCTTACGCCTCACCCAGGGTCCTTCAGAGAGCTAGGTGCTCCAGTTGTGATCTCAGTCTCACTTCGGAGATTTGCAAGCTGCTTAAGGAAGCCTTCTCTGTGACTTCCACACTGATTATTCTCACAGGCTGCCTGCTTTCTTGCAAACCTGTTTCTTGTTTTCTTCCGAGAAGTCACATTACCTGTGTCCTCCCAGAACCTAAGAGGCAGGAGCTGGCTGGCCTCAGGGGCCAGCAGCCAGGCTCTCCTGTGGCTGCGGGACCCCCAGGCTTTGGAGCAAGCCTGCTCTGAGTTCTTTCCCACAGGGGTTCGGGATCCTCATCTCACTTTACATTGTCAAGGGCCCAACCCTGGGAGCCTCTCTTCCTCCCCGTCTGGTCCCCGCTTCTCCACTGTGGGGTTCCCTCCAGCTGTACCATCTCCATGCTCTCAGCCCTCTACTCCCGTCTCCGACGCTGGAACTCCACCTCACCTCGGCTTTCAGCTGTGTGACTCCCCTCACCCCAATTTTCTCTTGTCATGAATCAGGAAGCCCCAAACCTTAGCCAGAGCCATGGAGTTTTGTGTTTGTTTTATTGTGATAAAGTGTACATAACATAAAAGTTACCATCTTAACCATCTTTAAGTGTATAGTGTATTCACTTTGTTCTACAACCATCCCTCCCGTTCATCTTCAGAACTTTTTCACCTTCCCCGACTGAAACTCTGTACCTATTAAACACTGACTCCCCATTCTCCCCTCTCCTCAGTCCCTGGCAACCACTATTCTGCTTGCTTCCTTTTCTTTTATTGATATCATATTTTTGCATATTTTGAGGACATGGTAATAATCAAATCCAGGTAATTAGTATATCCATCACCTCAAACATTCTTTCTTTGTATTAGGAACATTACAGTTCTTCTCTTCTAGCTATTTTGAAATTTGCAATGAATTATTGTTAACTATAATTTCCCTACTGTGCTATCAAATACTAGAACTTACTCCTTCTAGCTCTTTGTATTTCTGTACCCATTAACCAACTTCTCTTCATCCCCCCACCCACACACCCTTCCCAGCCTTTGGTGTCAATCATTCCACTCTCTACCTCCATGAAATCTACTGTTTTAGCTCCCACATATGAGTGAGAACATGCGATATTTGTCTTTCCATACCTGGCTTATTTCACTTAACATAATGACCTCCGCTTCCCTCCATGTTGCTGCAAATGACAGGATTTCTTTTCTCTTCTTTCTTTTTTTTTTTTTTTTTTGATACGGAGTCTCGCACTTGTTGAGTAGACTAGAGTTCAACGGTGTGATCACTGCAACCTCCCCCTCCCGGATTCAAGCAATTCTCCTGCCTCAGCCTCTCAAGTAGCTGAAATTACAGGCACCTGCCAACTTGCCCGGCTAATTTTTGTATTTTTAGTAGAGATGGGGTTTCACCATGTTGGCCAGGTTGGTCTCGAACTCCTGACCTCAGGTGATCTGCCCACCTCAGCCTCCCAAAGTGCTGGCATTACAGGCATGAGCCACTGTGCCCAGCCTCATTGTTTTTTACGGATGAATAACATTCCATTGTGTATATATGCTACATTTTCTTTATCATTCATCCATTGAAAGGCACGTAGGTTGCTTCCTTACTCTTGGCTACTGTGACTAGCACTGCAATAAACATGGGAGTGCAGGTATCACTTCAATATACTGATTTCCTTTCCTTTGAGTATATACCCAGCAGTAGGATTGCCAGACCATATGGCAGCTCTACTTTTAGTTTTTTGAGGAATTTCCATAGCATTTTCCATAGTGGCTGTACTAGTTTATATTCCCACCAGCAATATCCAAACATTCTCTTTTCTCCACATCTTCCCTAGCATTTGTTATTTTTTGTCTTTTTGATAATAGCCATTGTAACTGGGGTGAGATGTTGTCTCATTGTAGTTTTAATTTGCATTTCTCTGGTGATTAGCGATGTTGATGATTTTTTCATATACCTGCTGTCCATTTGTTTGTCTTCTTTTGAGAAATGCCTATTCAGGTCTTTTGCCCTTTAAATCAGAATTTTATTTTATTTTATCATGCTAGTGAGTTGTTTAAGTTTCTTATATATTCGGGTTATTAATCCCTTGCCCCTTAAACACTAACTCCCCTTTTTCCCCTCTCCTCAGTCCTTGGCAACCACCATTCTACTTTCTTTCTTTATTTTTTCTAAAATGAAGTCTCACTCTGTCACCCAGGCTGGAATGCAGTGGCGTGATCTCGCCTCACTGCAACCTCCACTTTCTGAGTTCAAGTGATTCTCCTGCCTCAGCCTTCTGAGTAGCTGGCATTACAGGCATGCACCACCACACCTGGCTAATTTTTATATTTTTAGTAGGGATGGGGTTTCACCGTGTCGGCCAGGCTGGTCTCAAACTCCTGGCCTTAGGTGACCCACCCACCTCAGCCTCCTAAAGTGCTGGGATTATAGGCGTGAGCCACCACGCCTGGCTTCTACTTTCTGTCTCTGAATTTGACTAATCTAGATACCTCATTTAAGTGCTATGATAAGTAGAATAACATTTGTCCTTTTGTGTGGCTGGCATATTTTAATTAGCACAATCTGTTCAAGGTTCATCCATGTTGCTGCATGTTCTGAATTTCTTTCCTTTTTTTTTGAGATGGAGTCTCACTCGGTTGCCAGGCTAGAGTACAGTGGCATGATCTCAGCTCACTGCAGCCTCTGCCTCCTGGGTTGAAGTGATTCTTCTGCCTCAGCCTTCTGAGTAGATGGGACTGTAGGCGCGCGCCACCATGCCCAGCTAATTTTTGTATTTTTAGTAGAGACGGGTAGTATTTTCACCGTGTTGGCCAGCATGGTCTCAATCTCTTGACCTCGTGATCCCCTTTGGGATTACAGGCATGAGCCACCGCACCCGGCCTTCTCTCCGTTTTAAAGCCAGATGATATTCTACTGTATGGATGTACCATGTTTTCATTATCTATTCATCTGTGGATGGACACTTGGGTGGTTTCCACCTTTTTGCTATTACGAATAATGCTGCTATGAGCATGGTATATAAATATCTGTTCAAGTCCCTGCTTTCCTTCTTTTGTCTTAGAGTTCTTGTGTGCCTATTTTTTCTGTTGATTAGGGATAGAAGGCTGCTAAGCCCCTCACTTTACAATTGTGGAAACTGAGGTACAGATGGAGAGGTCACTAGCCTACAGTGAGACCTAGCTAGCTGGAGAGCCGGATCTTGGGCTTCTTGACTCTGCCGAGTGTGTCCTCCACCCTGTCCCACTACCTCCTGCTTTGGCCCAGGCCTTGGGCCTCTAGGGTGGGATGCTGACCAAATCCTCTGCGCACTTACAACAGGGCAGATGTCTCTGGGCCTCCCCATCCTCTGTCTCCCAGCCCTGCCCTCTGCCCAGCCAGCCTCTGGAACTTTGCATCTTTCTTCCATCAGTAGAGAACAGCAGTGGGCCCTGGGTCTCCAGACACCGCTTTCCACCTTGGGGCTCTTGGGCCCAGCTCCACAACCTCTCTGTCTCCATCTTCTCAGCAAGGGCCCAGTGTTTTCAAAGAGCAAAAGCCTGGCTCTTCTCCTGCACCCTCAGAAGCTGGGACATTTCCACCCTGGCTTCTGCCCAAACCTCAGACACAAGTGCTGTTGTCTTCTCAGAGGGGCCCGAACCTGGCTTTTCCCCGCACACTTGAATCCACATTCTTTCTGGGGATGGGGAGTAGAGGAGGACATTGGAAGGACAGGCAGAGGAAAAGGAACATTTATTGAGAGTTTTTTTTTTTCCTGAGCCAGGAGCTTTACCAGGGGGCTTTATGCTCAGCAGGCCTTAGGCCAGCTTTAGAGTGGGCACTCTCCATAGGCCCCAACTAAGAATGGGGTGCAGGCAGAGCTGGCCTGTCCCCCACCAAGGGGAAGCTGCCCTTCCCCTGCCAGCAGTGATGTGGGAGGAATTTCCCTCTTTCCCTTCATGGGGAAGCATGGCTACTGGCCTGAGATTATGCAATCCAGCCCTGCAGGCCTGGGCCTGACCCTTTGTCCCTGCTGCATCAGCCGCGCTGCTGAAATGCCTCACTGATCTCCACTGTGCCCAGGGCAGTGCTCGCTGGTAGAAAGCCCTTCCTCACATTGCTGACAGATCTCTTCCCAGATCCTCTCTTGCTGTCTGTCCTCAGAGCGGTAATAGCAGTTACTACTGACCAGATTTTTCTTGAAGGCCTCATACTAAGGGCTTTTACAAGGATGCCTTATTTCATCCTTGTGATAATTCTGTGAAATTGAGATTAGTGAAGTGAGAGTAAATCACTTTCCAGGTGAGCACAGCTGCTCTGCAGCCAGTGTACCTCAGTACTGCTGCTCTAGTTGGTAAAATAGTGAAGTACTCTCTACCACTGGAAAATTGCTGCTACCGCTACTGCCCTGCGCCCAGGGGCCCTTCCCAGACCCACTAGCCAGACTTGGAGCTGAGGGAGCCCCCTCCAGCCACTGACCTAGAGTCAGCTCAGTAAGGCTTGGACTCAGTGGTGAAGGTGTGAGTGGAATATGCAACTCCCCACACCCAACTCTTAGCACAGCCCGGGCTCATTCCAAATTTGTCAGCATCCCAAAATCCAAGTGTTTTTCCACTTCCCTTGCTGACAATCAGGTCATATATGGCAGTTAATGTGGTGTTTTGCCTGAGTTTCAGAACTTCATGTTGGTCACTGTTAGAAGTCACGTGACCAGTTTGGGCCAAGCACACCAGCCTGACCAATAGATCTGAGACCTCCCCTGTCTGCCATTGTATTGGGTGATGCCACTTTCCCTGGGCCTCAGTGTTGCCTCTGTCGGCCTGTGCTCCCCACGCCCTGGCTCTGGTGACTGGGGCTCCTCCTCCCTTTGGGCTGCCTCTGGACAAAGACCTTGCACCCTCATCAGTGGGATCTGTATCCAAATGAGATACACCCCATAGTTGTTGCAAAGGATAAATGAACAAAATAGAAATTGTGAGTTCCTTGAGGAAAAGGACTGTGCCCACCATTGTATCTCTGATGTCAGCCCAGACCTGGCATCTATTAGGTGTTTAATTATTGTTTATTGAGTGAGGGAGGAAACAAGTCACCTTGCAAGGGGCTTGGCACATAGCAGACCTCAGTAGATGCTATTGTTGCAGTGATCACTTTAATATGATGTATATTATTGTTGTTTTTATTGTTAGTTTTAGAGACAGGGTCTCACTATGCCACCTAGGCTGGAGTGCAGTGGCATGATCATAGCTTACTACAGCCTCAAACTCCTGGGTTTAAGTGATCCTCCCACCTTGGCCTCCTAAGCACTAGGATTACAGATGTGAGCCACTGTGTCTGGTTTATATTATTTATGAGGTGGCTTGATGGTTTCAAGAATAGGTCCCATCACCTGTATGGATGAGGGGCCACTGACATGTGTCCCTGTGTCTAGGGAGGTCCAGGAGTGAGGCTTGAGCCCCTGACTTAGGGATATACCTCTCCACCCAGAGTTGTGTGAATTGAACCCTGAGTCCTATGTACCTGGATATGTTCACTAATTCATTCTGCAAATAATTGCTAATGTACCCATCTCTCTTTTGGGCTCTGAGGACGTAGCAATTGGCAAATCGAAGTCCCTGCTCTCATGAAGCTTATGTTTCAGTGGGGTGAGGGGACAGAGCATAAACAAATATGTATGGTGTCAGGTGGTGATAAGTGCTGTGATGAAGAATAAGACAAGGTAAGGGAATCACAGTGAGGCAGGGGTTGCTCTCTTATTTTGGCTGGTCAAGGAGGGCCTTCCTGATAAGGGAATGTTGGAGCAGAGACCTAAAAGAGAAAGCTGCACCTGTATCTGGAAGAGAATCTCAGTTAGTGGGAGTATCAGGTGCAAGGGCCCTAGGGCAGGGGTGTGCCTGGCCTGTGTGGGGAATAGCTAGGAAGCCAGCGTGGGGAGCAAGTGAGAGCACGGCTAGTAGGAGAGAGGTCAGGTAGGTAGCTGGAAGGGATTGATCTCATGGGGTTTTGTAGGTAAATGAGAAGCCGTTGGAGGATTTTGAGCAGACGAATGACATGATCTAACGTGTTTAAAACATGGGTACTTCTCAGTTCCTTATCCCTCTGCCCTCCCGGCGCGGTGAGTGAGAAGAGCTCACTCTGGCTCTGGTGTGAATGGAACACAGAGGAACCATGGCAGAATCGGAGAGACCTGTAAAGAAGCTCCTGATGGTGGGCTTGGGCATTGGTGGAGGAGGTGGTAAGAAGGGTAGATTCTGGATGTGTTTTGAAGGAGGAAACGACAAGATTTGTCGATGGAGTATATGAGGTTATTAGAGAGGGAAGCGTCTTTAGCCTGAAGAACCAGTAGAATAGAGTTACATTTATCAAGATTAGGAAGAACAGTGAAAAACGAGTTTTGGGGGGAAATCAAGAGTCTAATTTTGGATATGTTAAATCCAGGATGCCTTTCACACATACAAGTAGAAGTCAAGGTGGCAGCTGGATATCTAAGCCCGTAGGAGGGGAGACGTATGGGCTGGATGGAAATCTGGGTGGTGACCTATAAAGCTGCAGGATGAGAGATCACCAAGAACGTGACTGTGGTTAGAGAAGGACCCACCAATGTTCAGAGGCTGGGGAGGAGAGGAGACAGGGCAGGACCAGTCACTGCAGTTGGATAAAGACCAAGGGAGAGTGGCATCCTGCAGCCAAGTGAAGAAGGTGGTTCACAAAGGCAGGGACCATCGACTGCGTGAGAGGCCGGCCAGGAGCCCAGCAGGGTGAGGAACTGAGAAGCACCCACTGGATTTAGTGACATGGAGGTCATTTGAGACTTGACAAGATCCGTTTTGATGGAATGGTTGGAAATGAAAGTCTAATCAAAGTGGATTCAAGAAAGAGTGGTGGAGAGGAGGAGCAGGCAGCGAGGACAGGCAAGAAGTGTTTCTGTAAGGAGGAAGACAGAAATGAACAGTAGTGGGAGGGAAAGGTGAGGCCTAGGGGCGGGGTTTTAATTTGTAATTTTTTTGTTTGTTTTTAAGACAGGGTCTTGCTCTGTCACCCAGGCTGGAGTTCAGTGGCATGATCACGACTCACTGCAGCCTTGACCTCCTGCAATCCTCCCACCTCAGTCTCCCCAGTAGCTGGGACCACAGGCCTGGCAAATTTTTGTATTTTTTGTAGAGACGGAGTCTCACTTTGTTGCCCAGGCTGCTCTCAAACTCCAGGGCTCAAGTGATCCTCCCAGCTCAGCCTCCCAAAGTGTTAGGATTACAGGAATGAACCACTGTACCCAGCTTTATTTGTAAATTTTTGTGTTTCATTTTTTTGTATTTTTGAGTTTTTTTAAAAAATATTTATTTATTTATTTATTTATTAGACAGAATCTC